>NW_019211454.1:15920580-15981862 GCF_002443255.2 Varroa destructor | reverse complement strand
TATATATATAGTGGGAATGAGCGAGGGGGTGGCGAGCAGCGTTTTTCAACGCGCGGCGCATCTTTTACCCACAGGGACAAACGCAGGAAATACCGATTCAGAGGTTATGGCTTTTCCTGGGTTACTAGTGAACGAAGCTTTTGGGTATCTTTCGCGGGGGATGTGGACAGCCTTGACGGGATTCGTAGTCACCGTCATCAATGCGTTCGTTCTTTTGCTAGTCCGCAGTTACTAGCTTTCTTGCTGCTACTGGTTGGATGCTTTGAAGATTCACCGTTTCGACGAATCGGCGTCTGACGATGGCGTGGAAACGACGTGTGTTGGCCTCACCGCCGTTTTCTTTATGAAGGAAATCTGCCAGCCAAATGCCAGACCGGCATATAGTCCTTGCTCTGTCCTGGTTGCCCAGCGGCGCGCTTGTCTGCTCGGGACAAAGCCTGCCGAAGCCGCCGTATGACTCCTGTAAGTCTTCTCCTCTTGGGATCCCCTTGCGACGGGTTGCTCCGAGCCAAACGAGTACCAAGCTGCTACTCCTGGTCCTGTTTCCGCCATACACTCATACGTGGCAGCCCCTAAGCCTGCTCTATGGGCTGTTGACAGTGACGACGGTGCTGGCTTTGGTGGTACGGAAGACGCATTTATCTTCCTTTAACCGAGACTGCAGTGACATTGACTGCGGTGGTAAGAACGCACCTTTCCCATAACCCCATCCGCTGCAACGATGACTGGCTGCCATCTTTTTTTCTCGGCATCTTCTTCTAGCCCCGAATTTCTCTTTCCGACGAAGCGGTTCGTGGCCCTCTGTCCTGTCGAAAGGAAGCAGAGTGCGATCATCTCCAGCAACGTAGACCAAGCGTTCCCCCACCAGCAGCAAACCAGCTGGGATCGTTCCGTCCTGACCGCAGACTTTATAATAATAATAGCAACAACAATAGTAACAATGGCTTTTAGAGTACGGGGGACAAGCGGGTGGCACGGGGACAGTGGCCGTTAAGAGAAATGTGACAACAGGATGTGTATATTTTTGTCAACGACTCACCAGCAACGGTAGTATCTTGCCTTTTGGGGCATATTTGCGCATATGAGTAAATGCGGTCAGTACTTGATAGTCTTATGGAGAAGACGTACAGCTGTCTGCATGATATCGCTCTCCTTGTTCAGAGAGCGAAAAGATAAAAAAAGCAACAATGCTTCACTGACGTGGTGTTCTCAAGAGCCGTTTTATAGTAACGATTGTACCAGTTGAAAGAGGGTCGCTAGTTTGCAGCGGAACCTTGATCAAAGCTGCTAAGTCACCAGTGACCGTAACTAACTCTAATGGTGGGTGGGGAGCTGGAACGTCTACACTTAGAATAAAGGCACTTGTGGTTGGCCTTAATTTAGACGTTGTTAGCGCTTAAATGCCACAATAAACGTTGCTCTAAAATGCTATCTTCTATCCGTTCTTCAAAGATATTTGCAAATAATAAAGAAACAAGCACAATTACGAAATGTTTCGTTTGCAACCAAAACAAGTCTGACGCAGCGTTTGTTGACTGTGCTTGGCCTGCACAAGAGAACTGGATGTAAAGGTTGACGATGAAGATAAAGAGTTATTGAAACGACGCGGTATTAGCACGCTCTTTATGAATCTTTCCTTATTCATCGAGCACCATACTCTAAATTACAGACTTTAGTAAAATAACCGATTTGTCAATACCTACTAATTTAGACAACGGGGCCGTACCAATAGAATTCGTAATCAAACGTTTTTCCGTTCTAAACCTTTTATTACAGTCGGTAATAGGGTGGAAATGCCGTAATGAATCGGCCAGCCTTGAAGGAAAAGATCGTTACCACGTCAGTGGCAAATAACGTTCACTTATTATCAGAGTTACCATTATATTTGCACGTTACAAGATGTTGCTTAAGCAATTTGGGCGATGACGGCACCCGAGGCACAACTAGCCCAGCTGGTCAATTATCAGGTTGCCATCCACCAACTAATTAGATTTTGTTCTGCCTTTTTATGTTCGCCGTGCTTTCAACGAATTCTGGGCTTTGTTTTTTCCTGGCCGGATTGTGATGAAACTCCGCACGTCGGCACAACATCGAAACGACACTGAAATATGCAAAAGACGATGTGCCAATACAACGGAACCTGGTCTCGATCGGCGCCCCGATGCAAGCCTGCCTGCGAATTCCCTGGGAAGCCGTCGCATGGACGACTGCTTCCTCGTAAATTCCATTACGACGTCGGCGAAAGTGTGCAGGTCCATTGCAACCAGGGCTATCGAGTACTCAAGGTATGTTTCTAATAAAAATTATTGTGTTTATTATTCTTTATTGTCTACAGAAAGTTTACAATAGTAGGCGTGTGACAAAAGCCGTCTCACATACAACAGACGATCTATATATCTATTTCACTTGCCTGTTATATCGTGTGTGTGCAGATTCGAAATACAAGTACCATAGTCATCGCGAGTTATTTTATGGTTAACGCCGTGTAATAGTATTTACTTTAAACATAATCGCGTAGTTAAGCTCATTTAAACGATAAAATAGGTACTTTTGATTTTGTACGTTTGATTTTATTTGCGTTAACGCGTAAAATGAGCGGGTGCTTTCAATGCGATTTACTATAGTGATGTAGGCTAACATTTCGGGCAAGAAACACTTCCTTATTGACAGGCATTAGAAATTTTTCGCCATGTGTACGCCAATAAGATCCGTTCTTCGATAAGACGTTCGAAGCACAGATGGTAACTGGAAGGACATTAGTCAACGACTAATATGTTTTTTCGGGAGGCGGCCGCTCGCTAAATTTAGACAGTATCGATGGGAGAAAAAACAGGCCATTTATTTAAAAGCAGCAAAATGGCGATACTTTGAAATGAAAGAAAAATTCGATAGGTGACAGCATCACACGCTTTCTTTAACTATGAATAGACAGAACTCTATTCATTAGATTTTGTGTAATTCGCCTGTAAAAAAATCAGCATCGACACAGTACCTCTACCGCCAATGGGGGGGTGAACTAGTTAGGACTGAATTTTACGCTGTTTGAGACGTTTAGGCATTACCTCAGAGGACACAACGAAGTGGTTCGATGAAGGTTGCTCCAACGACTG
The DNA here is from genome assembly GCF_002443255.2 of Varroa destructor. NCBI lineage: Eukaryota > Metazoa > Arthropoda > Arachnida > Mesostigmata > Varroidae > Varroa > Varroa destructor. Next base: position 15,978,752 of record NW_019211454.1, on the reverse strand, counting down.
TATGGGGCGGGGCTTGAACGTAATGCTAGTCCCAGTGGCCGATACAAAGCTTACTTAGTAAGTTCGATAAACAGCTGTGGAGCCTAATTTGCACCCCAGAACTATAACTAAAATCGTATCGTGGAAAGGTTTTTGCGAGCAGAGCCTTTTACTGGTCCAACACAACAAAGATGGGCAGACCGAGAACGAGAGTCAACTCTGTATAATAAAGCAAACCGCTCTTTACGCTTCGTTCTTTTCTGATACGGTTTTCTCTCCGTCTTTCTAGTACCGTCAGTACTACCAATAGATAATTGAACGTTAACTATTTTCCACCGTCCTTTACAGGCGCCGAAGCTGACCTGTCTGGACAATGGGCTGTGGTCATCACAGATGCCGCATTGTCGACGTAAGCTCTCACCGCATAAGAAGAAGCAGCATCAAATCAAGGCGGCAACAAGCACGACGTCCTATCCAGGAGAAAAACGAACGACAACATGAACCCCTCGACTAAATCGGTCGGCAAACGCAAAAGAGGGCGGGGGGCGGGGGTAGCAGACGCTTTCAGAAAAGGGGGTTAGTGTTGGTGAGGTAATCGAAAGTCAAAAGAAATCTCCAATCAATCGATATTCAGAACCCTCCACCGCCGTGTACGTATGGAACTCCGATCGACTCGACCTCAGTCTCAAATCGAATAGTCCGAGGAGGGGCGGTACAGGAAGGCTGCCATCATACTAGTCATTCATAGGAAGCTTCTACCAAGGCGACGAGTGAGAATCGTGCATCGGTCAACGGCCGGATAGAGGGAAACAAAACGCAATTCGTCATTCAAAAAATGAGCGTTCTAGAAAAAGCTAGAAAAGAAATTCATGATATCCTTCGTCAGATGCCCAACCACCGAATCGAATTCGCACGGGTACAGAAAGGCAGACAGTACGGTAAATCGCTTGAGTATCATTACTCAACCCTTATTTGACACATTACAGGTAAGATGTAGACAATTTAAATAAAAGCATAATTTCTGTGACGATACCCATATAAGGAGAACTTCTGCAACAGATCTGCTGATGATGATGACGATGATACTGAAAATAAACATAATAGCATTGTTATTAAAGTATGATAAAGTGACCGAGTGTGTTTATTCGAAGATAGATTCGATCTTTAAGGTTGAAACGAGCTGTTTCAATATTGCGAATCAACATTACAGTGATAATAATAAAAATTGACTGAATACTTCTAGCACTAGGAATAACAAAAAAAAAAAAAAAAAAACTGTTGTTTTCGATGTGCCAATGAAGCCTTCATGGTTGTCCTCAATAGAGCAACTCCGCAATGTTTAGGGCCAACCAGCGTCAAGTGTAACTCATCGATAGGTATTTAGTTGTTCGGGCTATATCCCAAGACTTATCATCTTCATGAAGCACTAGTTTAGCGCTATATGCTCATTCCCGACAAATTGAAAATCTGAAATCGCTTGAATCTAACAATACATGCAAAAGCAAACCGATTTCCCTCCGTGAGAATCCACAATGGGTGCAACTGTATAATTTTAATGTCAAGGTTTGCTAAGAAAAGGGAGAGCTTAATTAATAACAATAGCAAAAAAAAAACCCTGTACATTTTTTTCCCTATACGGTTCGTATTTATATTGCATTGAAAAATTGACGGGCTCGTCCGTATTCGGAGAAGGAAACAGCTGGGTCCGCCTGGAATAAGCTGAAGTACTATATAAGGACGGGTCTGCTGTGTGATATCTGCCTAGTCGATTCCTATGAACGGCAACAGCCTTAGGCGTACAAATACGCTTTCAGTCAGACGGCCGATGTTTGTTCGCCGGTCCATTTAGGACTAATCGATGCATCTCATAGAGAACATTGTGACGCACATGTACTAGCTGAAGCTATCAAAAGCGTCACATTAAAAAGTTTCCCTCTGAAAGGTCTGAGCGATGATAAGCCTGCTAGTCGCTCTCGAAAAAGTTCATCTTGAAAAAAGAACCTACCTCCCTATTCTACTTATGTATGTTTATCATCTGCTGCAGCTACCAAACGACAGCCTACGAATTATTTTGCCTTTATGATACATTGCACAATGGAGTATGCATGAAGCAGCGTTTCCGCCATTATTCGAGTTGCGACATTACAGATTGCTACTATGTAAAGCCCAAAGCGATATTGTTTGTGTCCAAAGTAGGCCGTAGGTAACAGAAGCAACTATAATAGCAAAAGGGCTGTTGATTTTGAGAAACTTGTCACGAGCATAAATAAGTCATTTCGTGTAAAATACAATTGACCTCTCACCATTTGATCATATGGGGTTATATTTGCTTATACTCTTCGACCGTTTTTCTAAAAACTCTGGTCCTCACTTCGCGAAGGACGCCCAAAGTCTTCCTCATTCGATGAGTATTTCGGCGGTAAGCAAAGACAACGCCTCATTTTTTCCACTTGAAAAAAATAAGCTATGTATATCAAAATGTCCCATATCGTTTGGAAATCCGAACATTCTCGAAGATAAATCTATTATTAAATGCTTGTCGAAATTTAAGTTTATAAATTAATATTAAGTACTTTCTTTCGATCGGCAGTGCTGCTCCTCATAGATCTACACTGGCAGCCGTGCTGCCATTTCGTCCAGTTTATCCGCTTATTAGAGTTAATGAAAGCTCAGGATTCGTAAGATAGTTTCGTAAATCTACCTAGCTGGATGCACATGCACGCTTTCAGCGTAAAGGACGGAGCGGCGTTTTTAATTTGTAGCTTGTAAAGGGTTCACGAGGACGTACTTCGGATCTTCTGTTTCAACGGCCAGCACTCCGATTTTTCCAAAACACGTTAATTTTCGAAAAATAACGGGATGGCATACTCTCTTCTGCTTGTTCGCTAAGCCTGGCGTGCTACAAGTGTTCCTTCGTATCTGTCGCTACCAGCTGGCTTTTCTCCTGTCGTTTCTAATTTCAAAAAAAGAAGACTTAGTTTTCTGCGATCAGCGTTTTCCAGAGAGCGTGACATAAGGCAGTGTGCGTAGCAATATAGTATTTGCAAGAGAAAAGTGCGAAAAAACACTAGCACTACCAACGACCACCTACGAAAAGTGGCCTTCAGCTATCGCCGCGTCATAGCGTGCCCTGTTTTGTGTTCTCAACTTTTTGCCCCCCACTCTGATCCGTCCAATTCTCATGCTGTTTTTGAGTTAAAGATTCTACAGCTCTTTTTTAGACTTGAAGTTAACTGGCTTCAAGCAAGGTTCATCATGCATTTTTCGATGGACGCGAGACATTGTCCGGCCGAAGTCTTGGTGCTGGATTGCGTTCAATCAGTTCGGTCCCCTACACAGTTCATGACCTCCGATGCATGACCGAATCGCTACGGCATATCTATGTTTGTTAAAAGTAGGTCACTCCGATGATCTATTTACCACCTTTTTCTCGATTATTTCTTCCTTTATACAATAGGCTCCCTCCACGTTCACGCTTTTATACCGCTTATTTATTTTATTCGAAATGTTCACCTTTGTCCACCTACCAATCATACCATATGACTTCTCGCCCGCTCAAGCTGGAAAACTAAACTGGTCATCGTTTGCCACGACTGCATTTGTTCTCTTCTAATTGTACTATCGAACCGTATAACAGCCGATGAATTTCCACCGGCTTTTCGACTCCGAGTGTCACTGTCGTTTTTCTTTCCCTTTTCCTTTTGCCGTCTACCAACGTTGAAATCCTTTTTTGCAGATTTCGTTGTTCCATTTTGTCGTTTCGTAGTTGTTTCGACTGCGCTTCAAACCCCCATATGACCTAACTCAACCAATTAACGAAGAACGCGCGCATGCGCGTCCTATTCGGATTTCCAAAACAGGGCGCCAGACTTTGTTCCCCCACACCTATCGTTTCCCATTCCGTACCCATTTAATGCTATCAAAATTCGGAATTTTAAAGTGACACTGTTGCCGAACAGTGCTTTCCGTGTACGCCAGTAAAACTCGATGCTTGCCAATGTCATTGTCATTGGTTAGAAACAGGCACCGAGCTCAATGTTTCCAGGACCGCTGTTTTCAACGGATTCCGAACTTCAGCCGCTCCAAGTGCCAAGGAGTTGGAGTCCACGTCTGCTCCGGAGCAGCGTCGAAGCTCTGGCTCTCTGATGTCCTCTCCATTCCTGTATTGGCATTGGCTCTCTCTATTTCCTTGGTTCTCCTCTTTCTCTTGTAGGTCGCAGATCAGATCGGAACGGAAGATCCGTGTTGTCTAAATTCTGTTGGCGACGAATGTATTTTCAGCAGTAGAAGGAGCACTAGCCACTAGTGCTTCTTCTGCTGTTGCGTCTTCTGTGTGGAGAGAGAATTGGTTGGGTTGAACATTGGATAAGATTGGATAAGATTGGGTGGCGTCAGACAAAGAAGATGAGGCTTTGCATGCTGAATCATGGAAGGACATGAACTTTTGGTCACGGGCACTGGGTCAGTCTGTTGAGTAGCCCAGAAACAATATTGAAATTAGGAGGCATGCATGAATGCAAGAACGCTGTGCGTTTTCCAGAATCCTTTTCGCAAATGCCTTCTGCTTCTAAGATGTGTTTCGATCTATCATTGATACCCGATGCTTGACCGTGCTCCGTTCGTCACGATTTCTAGCAGCTCGACCTTCATGCATCTATGAAAGCTTCTGAGGCCCCTCTGCTACCGTCGCGCTTCTACTCTCAATACTGCAGCCACCGAAAGGAAAGGGTAGGTCGTGCGAGGAGGTTAGAGTGGGTGAGGGTCCCCAACCCCCACACGAGGACCGTGGCTCTGGATTCTGCTCACACTCTGCCCTTACGAACGAGGCGGAGGGTCAAGAGAGGGTTGGATTGGGGCTCGAAGAACAGAAAGACGAGGGTTTGCTGCAGCACAACGGCGGCACCGGGGACGGCACCGCAGCACAGTGCAGGCCAGATAGACCAGCCAGAGAGGGAGTCACGGTAGCAGCAACACTACCACCGCGCCACCATCGGCGGTCTTGGTTTTAGGCTCGACCGCCTTAGCTAGAAGCCGATTCGGTGGAAAGGACAGCATCGTGGTGAAGGAGAAGACACTGAGTGGGATGACGTCAACGACTCGAACCCCGCTACCAGCACAACTACCGCCACCTAAACCTCCGGCTACGAACAGATTGTAGGCCCCCAGCCGAACGCAGCGGAAGCGCGGCCAATAGCACGCGGCATTGGGAAAGCCCAGCTAACTGCATAGGTAGCAGAATCGGCTTCAGTCAGCCAGCGCGTGTCTAACGGGCCGAAGGGGCAATAACAAAACGTCCCTATAGCCACAAACAGTTGCTGGCATCAGACGTATGCAAATCGAAAGTCACGGAGCGAATACATCGAAGAGACACAGCCAGCCAGTGAGCAAGTCAGCCAGATCTAGACAGAAAGGGGCAGGAACGCAGGAGTCAAACAAACCCCGGCCCCCACCAGACAAACCCCGCATAGCTGCGTTATCCCAGCTGAACTGGGACCCGTAAGCTAATCTCATTGCTAGCCATTACTGGCACTGGACCTGCTCAGTCGGATAGCATTGCTGAGTTGGCAGTACATGAACCAGCAACAAGGGCTGGCTGCCCTAGCGGCTGGGCGCATGAACCTCTTTCCTGTCCAAGGGATGAATGGCAAATGAACCTGCGATGCAAAGAACAGACAAGGCAGCCAAATCACGGAAGCTCAAGCGGGAGCTACTACAACTACAATTACCAGCTAAACGATTGCCAAGCTGAGTGAACTGTTGATTGCGTGCCATTTGCCTGACATTGTCGTCACCGTCATCGTTAGCATCGTCTCAACTGGCGAGCTGCCTCGTGGAGCGCAGGCATCACCTGCTAAATGTAGGCTAGGTGGAGCTGCAGCCATTCTGTCAGGTTCGCGACTCCAGATACTTTGATGTGCACGTGCATGCACTGTACGCATGTATCGGCCTTATATTCCGCATCCTCCGTGCGATCATGCGGCTCCTTGCCGGAGCTGCGCTGTAGAGTCGCAGAAATAGCATCTGCGTCGTCAATGAAGTGACGGTGTGATATTCAACAAGCCAAACGAACCGTACGACTCTACTGACGGATTCGTGGATTAACGTGGATAAGTATTTTGGTCCCGTTGTTGCTGCTGGCTGTGAATGGACGACAGCAGTGGAAGCACAAATGCAATGACGGTTACAAAGCAGCCGCGTTAGAAGGAGGAGGTTTGCTAGTACTCGCGTTAGCGTCGTTTCCCAAAGCAGAACTACGACACTGGGACAACTAAACAATTCGTGCTAGACAATCGGTGCAACGTACTCTGAACCGCTTTTTACGGCAAACACGATGTGACCAATTTTTAGCGATGACAATAATGATACTGGGAACGGCGACAATGAGCGTTTGGGTGTCAGTCAATTCCGTTTATCAATTAGTGGATATTAACGATAATATATAATAACTACATTGTCACCCTGCGCTAAAGATGATATTGACAACACTGCTGCGCATCGAGCAGCAGCTTCTGACAGGTCCATGACTGCCGCGCGCGCGCGCGCGCGACGGCATCCGTATGAGTATGACATTGCTAATGAGATAATGGCCCCAGTAGAATTAAGCAACAGGGAGGAAATGCTACATGTGCTAACGTAGCAGATCGACAGGTGATTTTCCTTCGTGCCTAATTTTTTCTATCAATTCAATCTTCTATCGATCTGTACCGTCTTGGAGTGGTCGCCGTTTTTCACGAGTCTGGGGGACTGTCATTGCTTGTTCGAATCGTGTAGAGAACTGTGGAACCTTGCCTCTTTTCCGCGCTCATCTTCCATTTTAAGCCGTCCATAGCAGCTGTGTTATTCGACGATGTTGCCTAGCGCCGGTAGCTTCCATATGTAGCGGTGCTATCAGGTGCGGTTCACTCGCAGGTGCAAGGTGGCCACCTGCTCTCCTGGCGACGGCAGCTAGAGCGGCTTTGGGCCATGCCTGGGCTACGAATGTGTTGGGAACCAAACGATAGCAAGCCTCCACCGACCAGCTAGTTAATGCTGATGTGAAGACGGCAAAGGCCGAAAGGAAAGGCCGTCTCTACGCAGAAGCTAGCTATCTTATATTATTAACTTCCACTACCATTATTGCTATAAGTCATATTACAGCTGTGTTTTGATCACAGGAGCCGTACGAAGCACTCATATATCTATAGTTACGCCGTCCTAATCATCTGGTCAACCCAGTTAGCACGCATCTGGGAGCGGGGCCGGCTGGAACGCCAGTGCCTCAGGTTGCTGGTCGGCAGCAGACGACATGGCCACAGCCTGTGGCAGCAGTCTTGCCCAGCGTCAACGGCCCCCTCGTGGCCTCCTGCAACGACGTCACCCTACGGTGCTGCAATTGCAACAAGATCCTGTTATAATTACTTCCATTATTATTACCAACGTGTCAAACAAGGGCACAAATTGCAGTGAAAGTAACAAGCAGCAAATGCAAATCGATCAGCGAAATCTGCCCAGACAACAAATTAAGCAACTTTATCCACACCTAACAATAAACGCACAATCTATTACAACAGGACAAACAGGCAAAAAAATACCAGAACAGGCGAAAAAACGCCTGGCTTTAGCGAAGACAACCAATCAAAAACATCTCTCAGCAACAACGTCAGCGTCCGAAGCAAATTGCACTATCAGCGCAAGCGATCTTACCACCTCTACCGGCATCCATCGTAACCAAGTTATCGTTTATCATCATAATCGTTCTGGCAGTCACCGCTTTTTTATCGATCAGTCGCGTTACAGTACGACTAACGAACTTTGCCAAGGTGAAGACCAAAAAGCAACCTGTGTTATCAGTCATAAAAACTCAGGCTACTCTCCTGTTTGTTACCGTTGTCATCAACGTCACCCCCGCGGTGCCCCCGACGTTGGCCCGGCCTCGTCCCAATCTTCGGCTCCGTTACCGAATAGTGCTCGCTCATTTGATACAATTTGTAAATCTGCTATCACTACAAGCAATTTTACTGCTGTTGCTGCTTTTATCTCTACAACGACTGCTTTTAATACTGAACAAATTCTAGCGGCAGTGACAACAAAAGGATGGCAAAACGGAGCTTGTGACGTGTATTGCATCCCGCCCGCAAACGACGACGCGGGAGTGCTTGGACTAAGCGTTGTCTGGAGGACGGCAGACGCGTCGGCATCGGAAACGGCTGGTGGTTTTGAAAGGTTTGGATCTGGATCTGTCTACACATAGTGGTATGAGAGGTTTGGCTCTACAAAACCCTCGTAGACATATACACTGTCGGATCTTAGCCGCTAGTCAGCAGAATGAAACACCGGTGAACGAACTACGTCGTTGATTTTACTACTGAAAGCGGCAAAAATCCCGCTCAACAATCACCTAGGCGTAAACAGCTAGAGTAAAAACATATTCAATGACTCAGCTGCGAGACCTGTCGTGGCTCTGATTATTGCTCGTACATGCTCATCAGGCCACTTTGCAGCAACACTACTATAGGCAAGCCTATCTTTCAGCGTTAACGGGCGGTCAGTGCCCTGTCAAAATGACGGCGTTCGAAATCGCGTTCTCCTTACAGGCTGTCGCTTGATTCGACAGTCGCTGCGTTTCCTATTGAGGGACAGATAAGAGGAAATTTGCGCATGAGGTTCCGGTTTCTTATAAACAACGGCTCGGTGTAATGTTGATTGGCGAGGCCGGTCGAACGACGACGGCATCGCGAGTTGCTACAGATAATCCCTGCTCCTCTTAACTTGCGCCGCTGCCGCTTCAGGACCAACGTGGGACAACAGTAACGTCGGACGCAAAATATATCAGTTATATTGGTCGTCGTTTGCTTGGCCGCTGGCTGACGCTGATAGCTATGCGTTCCATGGTCAATTTACATTGACAGAAAAACCAATCGATGCGCAATGCCAACCACAAAAAGGTTAGCTCTTCAAAAAAGGAAGTAATTGAAGTTAGCTAAGGGTACCATTACAAGCAGGACGAATTGGACGATCGCCGTATGCTATGATTATTTATAAGTAGATATAGATGATGTCTTATGCTTTTCATATATTTATAATTCAGTATGTCGTCGTTGATAATGTTAGGTATGCGTGCGATACAACGTTCAACGGGCCCTCCACCCCCAACATATTAGCATGGAGGACCTGCACGATGATTCATCGTTGAACCTCGATCATAATTGTCATGAAATGAAATGATATGAAGCCTCCGAACTGGCCACGGTTCTGGCCCAACCAGGACACCATTCCGTGTTGTTTTCGTGCAGGACACGAGAAGCGACGTGGATTCGCTCGGTGCGAACGAAGTAGCGAGGTAGGCCGCAAAACTGAAGATGAATTCGAACAGGCCAGAGCCAAAAGATCAAACTCGTATGGAACGGCATTATTTATATGGACAAAACGGAACACCGGCGTATACTCTGTTCAAAACACATTAAGAAAATAGTGCCATTTGTAGTAAACTAAATGGTCCAACTTTGTTCATAGAATCACAAAGGTCACGACAGCACATTAGATTCTCTATAAAGGTACAGCTTAGGCTAAGCCAGCCACAGGAGCTATCGAGCAACTTAAACAATTGTTGCGGTACAAAGTTCAAGCAAAAAATAAAAAATACCAATCAAAGGTACTTCGTAACCCGTAATTGGTAGGCAGGCATTTGTCCGTTGAGCGGTTGCCGTTCCGCAACATCAGAAAGAGTCGAGTTCATTTGATCTTTGTAGTGGACATATGAGATAATAGCAGCTGAGGATAATCCTCGATCGCCTTAATCCTCTCAGATCGTAACATCCTCGAACTTGCAGCAAGTCAAGTTTGGAGTAGCTAGTCTTAAAAAGCGTGTCGTACCCACATAATCGGCAATTGCTGTTGTTGTGTTGAAGCTTTCGTTGCTGGTGTCATCTTGGTATTAACCCCACCGCTAGGATTCCCGGTGGGGGCAATGTTGTTGATGAACGCTCGGTGAAAAACAACAACCAACTCGGAGCCAACAGAAAGGCGTTATCACCTCTTTTGTCCCCCCCCCCCCCCCCCAAACCCCTGGTGGGTTGTTGATGTGCTTTTTTTTTAATTAGAACTTTTCTATCACGTAACGTAACAATTCTCTGAAGTGTAAAAATTCAACCTCATGGTCGACTGCGAGTATGAGTGCCCCCGTATGTGAGCGGACCTCCTCCGGATAGGGATTTGGTGTTTTCCGAACTTCTAACGCGCGGTTCGAAACGTGCGCGAAACGAATAACGTGTAGAAGACCCAATTTGAAACCTGCTAATTTGTCTCGAATTTATTTTCTATCGGCGATACGTCCACGAATAGGATAAATGGCAAGTGAAAATTATTCATACTATTAAGTGAACAGACCAGAGTTAGTGCATTGGCCCCGACACGGGTAAAGGTGAGCGGGAAGACAAGGCGAGAAAAACACCTGGCAAAAGATTGTCCAGTCACCAACGGGGCACTTAGCTATCACACGTTATTCTATATAGCTGAGCAGCGATATCAGTCCATCAGCTGCGGAAGCAGCTTCAGATCTTTCTATTGTAAAAATTATTCGATTTCTAGGGAAAAAGCACGAATGATTATCGTTGCCATTCAGCGGTGGATCAATTCAGAAACTACTCCAGTTAAACGATTCTGAAACGCTAAATACAAGTAGCAGGTCTGATACCAACTGGCTTCCAATGAGCTGACAGCTGGATAATGCAGCGTTCATGAATGATACAAGTAGCTTGAAGGAAATATTACTTATATACAAGAATAAATGCGGCCAGTTGCGAATATCGTTACTTGATCGATTCAGAGTTCAAGAAGATACGACGAGTGCAGTGTATCAGTCCGTATGCTTTCACGAAGGCATCTGATGTCTATTGTACATGTGTGTGCGTGAATCCATCTGATGGCGGTCGTCCAACGAAGACGAGTACATGCCGAAAGTGATTATCTACAAAAAAAAAACCTACTATTAATGGAGATATGCGTGTATGCGAGTCCCTACAATGTATTGTGGCCGAAGAGTCGGGGAAATATGATGTACCAGAAAGACATTGGCATAGCTGTCATTTCATCGTAACTGGAAACAACAACGGGAGCGATAGCGGGAAAATTATTCGACCCACATATCTTTCCCTTGCAAACGAAACACACCGACAGTGAGCTGGTTAACTGTTCACGGGCCAGCAGGCGGAGCACCGTCTGTTGCTATCTTGATTGCTTCAAAAATCTTTACATCGACGATCAACCTTCGCAATAATCACTATCAGCGTCGCGCTTGTCGTCGCTTGCCGGAACCGCTCATCTACTTCGTTTCAGGTGAGTGCGTAACGTAGTGACCTTCTGCTGCCGTTAACTATACGAAAATAAATGCTTTATATTTTACGCCCGCTGGCCCGAACGGCTGGCTTCCTCCAGCAGGACACAATGTGTGTCCATGTCCGGTTTTGAGCCTGGACTAGTTTTCGAGGTGTCGTTTGAGTTTAGTTGTAGAGAAGCACGTTAATACCGTATCGTCTCGAGGAATATACGAAGGATTCGATGGGTTAAAGCATCGCTTTCCTGGCGTGTCCGTTGTTCCAGGATGCACCTGAAAGGTAAGTTGGGTTGGGGCAATACAACATGGCATGCTAAAGCTTCAGGGGTATAGAAAGTGTTGCTATTCTGCCATGGCGATTAGACCGCGTTGCGCGGGTTTGACGGATGTCATCTGCTTGGACAACTCTGTAATAGTCCAAATGTATATGTTTGTTCAGGTTCGCTTGTATACGACTGCAAAATGCGGATTCACTAGCACAAGGATTTGATGTTCAGCACAAGTGCTTACAATAAGATGGTGGGTTCGATGGCGGTCGCTTACGTCGTTCTTTTGTCGCAATTTCAGTTTGTAGATTTTGCCAGCCTGTCAGTATTAGGTCTGAAGGACTGTACTGTTTTGCCAGTGTTGCGTTAGCTGCAAGGATTGACCGCGATAAAAAAAATGAAAGTAACACGCTGCAAATAGCAAATGCATAATAAAAAAAAAAAGAACACGAAACGACATAGTGCGACTATCTGTGTGTTCAAGATCGGACAAGTTGGCCTTCTGTCCCAAAGTTGCCAACTGCTATCTCTTTCGATGCGAATATTGGGGATAAAGTGGGAAAAATCAAGAGGGCGGGATGGATTTAGAGTCAGTCACAGACGTTGCTCTTTCCAGTTATCCTTTACATGCATCCTTTTTTACTTTCTACCTGCGCCTTTAATTCGTCTATGATATGCTGTGTTCTGTCGCCCAGGCCCGTCCGTTGTAGCTAACGTCGTCGGCTATGCAGACGGGCACGACGCGCCGGAGGAAGAGCTGTATTATAATATATGACGAGCGCAAATGAAGTCGACAGTCGCCATTGTGAAAATGTACTGCTGCCGCTGTCACTATCAGTCAGCTCGGCCCGATCCCTGTGGAACAATATCAGTCTTTCGTAGTGCCCGCCTGCTAGGAAGACGGTGGCAAGAACGGTAGGAAAATTCAATTACTTGTAGTTACAGAGCACCGTCAACTTTGATGGTGGGGTATGCATTGGCCACACTGCATCGACTTGCTTACATGACCGGACTTTGAACACCTTATGTGGAGCTCAATTCGCCTTGCCGTGCGATGACAGACGTAACGACTCGCACGCAGCGATTTCCTTCATAGTTAGTCTGTCTGCACGCAGCTGGTAACGGGCGTCGCCTATGACGTCACGGGGGAACTTATGCCGTGCCTGTATCATCTAGGTAGTGGTCCCGTGGCCAAAGACACAATCTGCTGATCAGCGAGCGTCGTATATATGTAGTTGTTTGATCGCCCAGTTTGGAACAGCCTCTCTCTGTGTGCTTAATGGAGTCCGAGTATAATATTAGCGTTTCGTATCGCGGCCGCGTTATGTTATCGTCATTTTCCATCCAAGAAACGGCGAAATCTGACTAAAGTAAGGCGGTTATGAGCGCTGCTACAGATAAGATATGGATAACAATTAGTGTACGTTATGTGTACATATAATATATTGGGCTGTCAAAAAAGTAGTGACACTTCTTTAGCCAAAATTAAAGAAAGTATTTTATGATAACGCCACTAAATTAAATGGGCGCCATTTTAATCTTTTGCCATTGTTTTTGTGGCACAATAATCCCATTATTGTAGAGGTTCTGTAAATAGAGGGCAAAAAAAACCGTATCAAGTAAGTTCTGTTGAAAGTAAATTGGGTTTGCTGCGAAGACCGAAACAGATGATAATCTGATAGTGTAAGATCAGGGCTATACGGCGTATGTATTTGAATTTTCTATTTCAAATTCTTTCGATCTTCGCTGGGTACGTAAACATCTGTCTGTTCTAGCATTGTCATCGTGAAGAGATGATGCCTCTTACGTTCACTATTTTTTTTTGTCGGTCGATACTTTAATGTTTTGTTTTATTCCAGTTAGTTGTTAATAGTAGGTAGAGGTACGAGTAAATCGTTCTGCTGGGTGTCAGGAACTCACAATGCGCACTTCCTTTCCAGTCCCATCAAATACATAGCATTATTTGCTTTGGCGTCAATCTGGGCTTCGTCACGTACTGTGTAGCGGATTTACACATTACTGCTGTATGCAATCCATATATTTCTCGTCACTGGTAGTTAACTGCTTTAGAAATGGCTTAATTGCATTGCCCTAGAGTTGCGTCGGTAGAAATATGGTCGGTCTTGGGTCAACTCGTGTCGCGCCCAGGCATTAAGCTTCTTTTGCTAGCTTTCTTTATACGGGTTTAAGCTGTTTGGTGGTAAATGGAGACACGAGTGCTCACGTATTGGTTGACCATTACGAGAAGCAAAATTTCCAAGACGAAAGTCTCAGAATCATCTTTATAATAATGTATCTAGGCCATAAGGCGCGAATTGTTTTTTTTTTTTTTTTGATAATTTGTGTACATATTTGTGCCCTTATGTAGAATAAACTTAATTTTTGCAGCACGTTCACCTATCTCTAAGGCGCTTGATCGTAAGTCGAAGTAAAGCCATCTTAACAATTTTCAACAAACTCAACAAATTTCAACTTCTAAATGACGTGACCGCGATTCATACTACGTGAGTTATGTCACTTTAAAGGACTCTAGGAAGAAAATACGCTATGTATACCAACCTGATATATATGTCAGGTTGGTATGGATGGTAGCAAAATAGTAGGCTGTGTCAAATGCGGTAGCAATATGTCGCAAACCGAATTCACCGATGGGAATTGAGACCAGCACCTACCTTTCGTTGCGCAGCCTTCTGTGATTTAACCGACTCAGGTGTATTGTACCGTAAACAAGCAGAAGTGCAATCGCGAACTGACGGCGATGTATGTACGACGACTTCATGTGACTGCTGCTGTATATGTCTATAAAGTAGTGACATTGTTGGCGCCACTAGCGCGTTAGCTGTCCTATAGAGACCAAACGTTGCCCACTGGCCTGTTAAGGCCTGTCATCAAGCTGGCAACCGGCATCAGCAGGCTACAGTAATAGTTGTTTGCAGTGGCTACAGCAGTATGACGTCCTCCCAGGTGTGGTCATTGCATGGTACCGAGCCACAGTCGTTCGACTATCGGGGTGTTTAAGTGTCGAGAATGTTACGTCGCGCCGGACACATCCAGAAAAAACAGCAGTAGCAAATGTACGCTCGGTTGGACTCGTAGGGGATGAAAGGTGGCTGTGGGATCGCTGGGGCGTTCCCCCCGCAACCGCTCCTATCTCCCCTTCTCCCCCTCTCTCTCTATCTATCTCTCTCGTCCTCTTATTCTTTGCCTTTCAGCGAAGAACTACCCTATAGACACGCGCCTATTGCCCAAGTGTGCAAGCGACGTCGAAAAACCCAAAATAGGACATTTGTATTTTACTGTACTGGCGAGATAAGATACGGTAATATTCGGTTCGTGCACAACAATACGAAAACGGTCGACAAAGCTTGCCTTTTGGAGCCTCTCTGCGTTCCCTAGAGCTGAACAGGATGGATCTGCATCCGGAATTGTCGGCGAATCTTGCGCTCACGGGATGTTAAGGTGGGGAGCCAAGGATCGAACTAGTAGAAAACTACTAACGCTATACATGAATTTCGTACTAGTACTAGTGACAATGTAGTGTGCATCGAAGAATATGAAATCGTCAAAAAGTAATAATAAAGAGTCATAATACATAAATAGAAAAAAAAACAGCCATAGGGAACGCAATAAACTGAGGTGAAGCACAAATAGTAGGGCGCGATAAAATCAAATGCATGAGCTAGCCCATCGAAACTAATCATACGAGTATATTAACCGTTACGTTACCAATTGCATACGGCGATGGATTAATCAATGAGTAAAAACGGAGGGGCAAGTGTAATATGTGTTACATTAGCATGAAGCTCAAAATTGAACGACTAAAACCTTCAAAGCAAACATAGTAACAAACTAAGTATTTCAAAGTGTCAGACAAACAAATGCTGTGAGAGTCTCGTATTGCAGTCGTCGATTCCATTAAAAACTTCATTCAGTGTTTGAGTTAGCCGTCACTCAAGTGTAAGTAAAATATTTTAATTTAAATCAGCAGCTAAAACAATGACGGGCTTTGTGGCTTACTGGCCTTCGTGACTAGATAACTATATCCAACAGCCCATTCTACACAACCTGTATGAATAATAAAAGTTATTACGACAGTTCCCTTCCTGTAGAAGTCGCCCCTGCTCCTCTTCAGTGAAGAGTTGCTGACGGTTAGATGACTTCGATGCCGATTCGTTCAATGGCCTCACTATCGAATACTGTTTGTCCATTTGATTGCAAATTTATCTGGTTGCCAGCGGACGGATAGCCCTAGTCGCTGTAGCACGCTGCTGCCTGCCAACCCTGTCGATAAAACGATGGGCCCCCTCCACTGTCTGCACAGTGGTGCCCGAGCCTGCATTTGCGCCGAAAGTGAAAGAAAATTGCGGAGAAGGGAGAAAAGGCGGAGAGAAAAGAAGTTTTCTTTCCTTTCCAAAACATTCCCTTCTTATGCTGGTATTCTGCAAAAAAGGAGATTGCCTAGTCAAAACAGGGGACGAGCCTGGTCTTCTTTTGTTGGCTCTCTCCGTTCCACCGTTCTCATCCCCCCAAAAGCACCAAGGGGGGTTAGACCCGCCCGCCCCCCGCTTCGATAGGGAGGGACGCTGCGGCAGGCGACAGATATCGAAGCAAACGAGAGTCTGGAACAGGGGATAAGGAGACATCTGCCTCCCCCGGCTCAATCGACAATGGATCTTTTTGAAACGGCAGCAACCCGCACCGGGTCAAAGCAGGGCAGTCGAATGTCTGCAGCTGCAGTAGATGCAGCAGTTGCCTCAACAACGGTACCAACTCGTAACGAAACCTCCGGGGCCATCGAATTCGTACGCAGCTTGACCTCTATCTATCTATACGTTCTCGAACGGGTTTGACGTTTTTTCTGCGTCTGCGAGTCTTGGGTGTCAAAGAAATGAAGAAAAGGGATGCCGAAAGGGCGAAGTCAAATAATAAGGGTCTCCGCGTCCTCTTTGACTTCGACTTCGAATCAGCAGCACACGAAGACTCTTGCTCTCGAGAGTCGTTCGTGGCAACGAATGGAGCAGGAGACCCAACCAACCAGCCGACGAATGAGAGACCGAAAAAAAGAAGGGAAGCGAACAGGCCCAGACCCCTATCTTGGCATATGAATTTTAACGGTTCCCGTCAAAATCCTGCTCTATTGACCTCTCTCGTCGTCTTCGCTGTTCCCAAGAGAGATTTCCTGCTATACCATTGCTAATCTTCATGCGGCCGTCGCGAAACTGCGTAAGCCCGAAGCCCTAAAACATTGCGCGAAAACTAGACAGCTTGAAAGACCCAGCCATACTGGGTCAGAACGAATATCATTTTAGGCTCGTCTACATAGGGAAGACAATCTACTTAAGCACACTAACTTTGTTGCGTCTCTCTCTGTCTTCGATGCTCGCTCATAGAGAATGATACTCATGTCTTGACTCCTCCGCCTTGTTGCACCACGTCGCTTTCATCATATTCAGCTATCAGTAACAAACGGCGAAACGTGGCAGTTATAAATAGTCTTAACAAGGAACTGTTAAAATCAAATAATGGCGAAACTACACCACAATTAAGGTAAGCACGATAAATCGTCTATGAGACGTATGCAAAACGCATTGCTATATATATGCAATCTGATAACATTTTTATAAAAAAATATCATGTTCTCTATTGGATCGAGTAGTTGTTATTGATCTAGCTTAACACATCTTATTGATCTGGTTTAACACATCTGATTCGCTTTAATCCTATCTCCTATAGCTAACGTACAGGTCCTTAATTGCCACATTAATAGAACCACCTAACAAATACAGTAGCGACTGGGCCTATGCGCGAATAGTGGCAGTGTTTTTTTTTATATGAAAATTGGATACGGATATTTCACTAGAGCTGTATCTTTGCGTTTCTAGTTTTACGTCCGGTATCACCCACCGTCAGGCTCCCAGCACGAAGCGAAGTATATCTGTGCCTGGTGGTTCGAACCTAGACCACAACACGTTCCCAAGATTAGCAGGCAAATACGTTACTTACTAAGCTAGCACGAAATCTATGTATGTTGAAATAAACATTGAAAGCGTACAACAAGGACATAAGACGGATACGAATAGTTTTCTTCACTGAAGAGTGCACAGGGCCTCTTGCCCTCTTTTGTATTGAGCAATAAACAGCCCGTTGCTGGCTATCGTGGCTTTTTCTCTTTCCTTTTCAGAATCGGTCCGTCGAAAATAAAATAACCAAAATTGGCTGAGTTGGCCACAAACAGAGAGAGAGAGAGTTCTGCGGTCTACGCAGGCCACTTTGTTTGGGGCCACCAACCTCACAAACATAGCATAATGCTATATACTCGACCCTTACCAATTTGCGGCTACGTAACGAAGACGCGATCATCATCTTCAATTGATAGGCCACTGTAGTAGGCCACGGTATGAGCTGGTCCTAAGGAACTGACCGCAATATCTCATGGAGGTGGCACGCTGACGACGGCTCGGCTAACCGCGGTCCATATCGAGGAAACAGCCAAGTTGATACTGCGGCACAACACGTTAGGTTACAGCTAACTCACATATACAGTCCACGTGGTTGTCGAATAGGGGGCAAATTGAACCCGTAAGCAGGAAATACGATGCAGTACTCTTTGTAAAAGCATAAAGCGATTTATGTGCCATTGTGAGTTCGGTGAATGAATGTGGATACTGGGTTTGAGCTTTGGAGAACGCTGACTTTGATTGGGACAGTTGCTAGCTCAGCGAAAAAAGGGTTATCGACGAACGAACAAAGAAAAATTACATTTGGACGTGTTAAGAGTTTACTAGTAACTAGTAAATAATCAGCTAGGCTAGTTCTCCCGGTCTGCTGATATACAATTGATGCGGATTACGTTGAATTGAATTAAATTGCGATGAAGTTCAACAGCCACGATCGAATCTAAAGAAGACTAAAAATAGCACCGTAGTATTGCTAAGTTGTCCTTTGCCAGACCAGCTTCCTGCTTGCTCACCGATAAGGGTGTGACCAAAATAAATCATCGATAATGTTATATTAAGTATCCATCACATATTCGGGCTTCTATAAAAAAAGTACCTCAGTATAGTTTCCTTGTTGTAGAGTTGTAGAGCTCCCATTTGCTTCCTCAATGATCAGTAACTTAATTTGCTACTGCCTCGAAAGTACCGCCACTTGTCATCAGTTGCATATATGTACCGTTACCTTTCGTACAGAAATGTGCTATGTCTAGGAAACATTCAATATCTTATCGGTAGAGCAGGTCGTCAAACAGAGCTCATTCTGCTGGATTCACTTTGCATCTCGAACTAATGAAACTTGCTCCTTAGTAAAAGCCTTTTGCCTGCAATAGCCAGACACTAGAAGTAGGCCGAGGTATGCGCTGAGGGTGTACGAAAGGGCCTGAAAAGGACAAGGACGAGTTCCCTGGAGCTGTAAGAGGCCGAGCCCCTCAAAGGCAATGACTACTACCAACTCGTGCCGTTTCCTGTTCTACTCGAAAGCTTTTTGGGGTGCGTCGAAGCTCACAAGACGACAATTAAGGGAGAGCGTTTAGCCAGGGCAGAAAAGGTACTGTAAATCGAAGCCGGTAGAACTCTCGGATTGGGGTCTGCAAGCGCCAAAAGCGAAACATCCATAAAACGTGAGGATGTGAAGCCCAATAAGATACAAATACTCGATGAAGTTACACAAACTCGAGGTTAGCAGAGATGTGACGATCGTGGCAGCGAAATAGACACAGTTGATAGGCGGTAGACATAGAAACATATTATACATTTTTTTATTATTTTTATTATACATTTGTACATTCAACATATATTGTACGGTGCGGTCTTCCTCATTTGGGCAATGCAGTATGACCGGCATGTAAGTAATCTAGTATAAAAGTAGTTTGTACTGAAAAAACAAGTCGTGTACTTTTTTGTACAACAGAAACGAGGACCCACGTCTGGTTGTATACATGTCTAAAAGTTTCAATTGGGAATGCTGCATGTTGGAAAATAGAACATAAAATGTACGAGGATTGCGGACAAAGGAACGACGAGCACACAACGATGCCGCGTTTGCAGTTAAGTAAACAAATGATTTTTACTGATTATGTTTGCCCCGTTTTAATGCGAAACCATTCTGCAAGTGTAAAATGACAGGGTTTATCCCCTGTCTTGAATTCCAGCTAAATTAATAAATATATAATATTTTCAAGTTTTCCATTACTACAAACACACACAACCCACATTGTCGTTCGCTTAATTCGATTTTTGACATATCGTTAGTATCAACACAGTTTCAACATAACAGCGTAAACATCTACGATAATTTATATGTTCCGTAATACACAATCTGCATATACGATATATTCACAATTTAATCTTGCACATAATCCGTTGAGCACTGGAGGAGCACAAAGAGATAATGCTCATGAACGCAATCGCTCTCACTTAGATCATAACGTACGTGTCTCAGAGAAGAACTCGTGCCTTTGCAGTTTCATATCATTTTGAAAGCAATACAACTATTGGCTGCTGATATTTCTTTCAATTCTAGATATTATTTTAATTTTCTCGCCAGACCAATGTTACCATTCAAAATCTTCATTTTTGAAACCGGTCTCCTTTCTTTCGCGTTTGTCCGTTACCGACAGTGGGTCGGTTTTGATGCAAAAGAAACAAAACTGATTTCCGTTTCTTTCTGCCCTCGAATGGCCTCAGATAATGCCTCTCGGACCCGTAAGTAACGAAAGCTAGAAGCATTGATTGGACTGAGCCAATAGCTTTGACTCAGCGTGCAGCGAAAGTCTAGAACTCTCGCCTCTGTTGCTGGTGCCACGGGATCCATTGCAGAAAGCGATTGACTCGTCCTTCCTCACGATGCTGACACGGTGCAACTTGTTTGCGTGAGACCCGCTTTGGTTTTGAGCTTTCCCTGGAACAGCATAAACAGTAGCTTAATGCCTAATATAAATCGGTATATGGGAAATGGCAGTTGAAGGATCTAAGAGGTTAGAGGAGGAGGCAAAGAAGGAACTTCCGCTTAGTTGGCCATTCATTGCATGTTATGCGCGCATTCGGAGCGGTGTAATTGCGGATGAAGCTAACGGACACAGTGTATTCCTACGAACCGATATGACCATTATACCGTGTTGATTACCGGGACATATTTAGCTAGGAAGTACTGGCTATTCGGGAACCATTGCAGTGCAACCAATTGTCGTTAGGAGCGATGACAGGGATCCACAGGTGCGCCACTGCCGTCGCTTACTGTCGAAGCCTTCGACGAGGCTGAACGCACAGAAAGATCTCATGGTTCGTCGTTGCTCTATTGATGTTGACAGGGGCATACGTTTTAAATTCGTCGGTGAAGGTGCGAGAATTCCAAGCGATCCGTTTTCATCGTAAGATATTGCTATTTTTTTTAAGCCCGGAGCCTGTTTTTACCCGCTTATAACAGTATATATATATGCGGTGCCGGTGTTTATGATAAGGACTACAGCACCTAAGGCCTAAACAGGATACATTAAAATCAAAGCAAGCAATTGTAAGCTGCTCTATTTAGCGTACAATTCACAATAGTGTACGAGTATGCTAAATATGATTATTTTATTAAAAACGGGGAGGCAACAAGGAACGTAACTCGACCAATTATCAGCTTCGGACAAAAGTATATTAAACCGCTCATTATGATCGTTGTTTAATACCTGCCATGGGATGAAACAATCTTTCCTATTTGAACGTAAACGGTAAGTTTTTAGTTGCCCAAGCACAGCTTCGATCTTCTTGATTTATCCCGGCCTTCTATAGTTGAAATGTCAAACATAGAATTAGATGAACTATTTTATGTAGATTTTACGCTAAAAATGACGCTGAGTAGAACTGGTGTGCGTTAAACGTGCGGGAACTTTTCCATCGTCTACGTAAATTACGTGACATGTCGGAGCCAACAATCAATCGGGGGTTTTTTTAGTTAGCAGCTTTTGAAGAAAGTTTTTCCACTATTATCTGTTTGTCCGAACCGCAGGCCGCATACCGGCACCGCAATGGCAATTGATTAATGCGTCATCATTAACAAAAAATGTTTGTGTGGTCCTAGTATGTAAATACTAACGCAATATTTACTCGATGGCAGAGTAGTAATTGAGAAGACTCATAAGAAAGCAGTAGTGATTAAGTAAAAACCAACTGGTGCATCTTTGAGCTAAGGCATAATAATTTTCTTGAGACTTCATTCAGACGATCCTTGTTTTTACCTTGTATCTGCTTCTGCATCTATGAGAGCACATTTATGAGCCAGCTGTGCACCATCTTCGCAGCGGGTTGGAGCGATGGCCTTACGCCTGCCGCATTAAAGTAGCATGGCCGCAGTTACCATTGCGCAGGTCGTAAAAATTTGTTGCCTCTTTCAGTGGCATTGGAAAGAAACTATTGCGGCTATCTTGCATTTCGCCTTTCCTTTTACCTTATATGTCTTCCTTAATTTCCACAAATTGGCAAATAGCCGCCTCTAACATCAACCGCTAATAGAGAAACCTAAGAGCTTCTTCTGGTTGCCCTTGACGCCTAGGCAGCGGCGAGAACACTCATAGCCGTCGACCGCTGTAGTATGACCTTAGGCGTTCGTTATGTCCTCGTGATAGCTCAGTGGGTATCTGCCTACTGATGTTATGGGCGCGTTCTTGTCTAGGTTCGATCCCCGGCGAAGGTACACTTCGTTTTGCGATGAGAGCCAGCCGTCCGATGGAATACCTAATGGCGATGCTGGACGTAAAATTCGAGGCATAGAGATTTTCGTCATAAACGGCAAGCAACGTTTCAGCGAAGGCAGGGTCTCTGTCGCTCTAAAACACAAGTTAAATTGGCCCACCTTACTAGTCAGAAAGCGAAAAAAGTCCCCTTTCCGCATAAGATTGATAGGGTGCGATTGGGTTTTTAATCATAATTTAATAACCCTATGCCTAGAAATGCATTCTGACCTATTTCCACTCGACGAACTGGGAAGTGCTGGTGGAGGCAATAGGTGGCTGACAGAATAGAGATACACTATAATTGAAACTATCGTATGCACTGTTTGCCATTGTTACGTTGTCTATACATCGAAATGTTAAATAGGTCTTTCCAAAAACGGCTTTCTATATTCCCTTTTCTAAATATTTAGTCTTTGCCATAATTAGAAAATGCGACACTTATGTAGCATATCTTGAAAATATGGCAACTTTTACCTGTTACAAATGTCGCAAGGATTCGTGTAGTGCTCGGCATTGTTCCCTCGCTCAATATTTTAAACCAACACAAATGCTACTGTTACTGATATCACCGATGTATTCGAGCATTTCTTCATCGATGAAGTTTCATCGAGTCAAAGCTGTTTGACACATTGCAGAATTGGCCTTCGCGAGCTAAATTAACGCAGGTGTGCGTACATTAGAGTGGCGTTCGACTGTCTTTCCACTGGTATACGACGGCTCTTAAATACAAATTTAACGTATTGTGGATCGGAATTGAAAAGGAGCAGAGAAACGTCAACGGAAAAGTCAGCTGAAAGACCTATAGGTTCGTTTACATGTCTTATGATATATCCAGAAACCATTCCTTTTTGTTCAAAATACCCGACCCTATATTTCGTCTAACCGGCTTTTCACTATACCCTCTTGCCTATTCATCGCACAGAACAGGAAACAGTGCTTGCCGAAGCGTCCGCAGAATCGTCGTACGCTTGCTCCGTCGTATTGTTCTTTGCGACTAGTGTCAGCCGTAGTACGGTCCACGTCGGCTCATCAGCGAGTCAATCGTACGCAGACCAACCACATATTCAACCAGCTGAGCGTCATTCTCATCATGTCTTTTTCTTGTCACTTGCCTGTCGCGCACCCTTATGTCATTACTATTAGCAAGCTAGCTATTGTACGCTATACGCAACTCTAGTAGAGGGATAATGATACGAAGTGCAATTGAAACGAATATCAACGAGCAGGCCATCGTTCCCACGCTTTTCGCGGCCTTCAGCCATGAAAGTACTGCTGGCTCCTCTTTATTGAGAACTAGTAACACTAGCCGTCGCAGGTGGCGTTCATATATCTGTCCCATTAAAGAGATGTGAGCGCGTCGATTTTTTCGGTCGGTCAGCCAGCTTACTTGCTTTTTCCGGTTAGACTCGAGCAAACGTGCACGAGGCATATCGTCTGCTAGCTCATAAGAGGGCGCATAGAAACGGAAAGCAGGATAAATATATAGCAAAGAGGAGAATTTACTTGATGATGTCGTAGCTAAGTAGAACACAGCAAACCTTGTTATTTTCTGGTCGAAGCATTCGCGTGGGAAAAGAATGCTCATCACATTAAAACAATTGACCAAAAAAAGAACACTTCCGAAAAGAAATCCAACGAACGGGGGAAATGATGCTGGAGATCGCTTAAAATAGAGGTTGCTTCTCCTTACAGCGCACAAGCACCGATCTATAGAATCTAGATGCTTTCTAGTGTGTTACACAGTGCAGACCTTATTGCTACTAGTTGTTTAGCTCGACTGATTGTCTCTATCTCGCAGTATCTCGTACACTGTTAAAGACAACGGTGCGTTTCCGAGCTAGGCTTTGACCTGTTCACCCGATGCCTTTTTCTCTCCGTTCATACATCTCTTTTCAGTTTTCCTCGTACTTCGTTGAACTCGCCCAGCCGCAGGTGAAACTCTACGAGGAGGTGGTCGATATCGTACGACATAGCCGATTGCTTAATATCCCGCAATAGCAGAAGATGTTGCACCAATGTATGCAGTACTGGCGGTAGCATCATGGTAGGGACTTTTCTGGCTTGTATCAGCTGAGGTCTCATCGTTGATGCTGTCAACGGCCAACCGAGTTGTCTGCATAGTACTTTTTTCACGATTTCCACTTCCTGCCGTTTTTTTTTTACTCTAACTAGCATAATTTTCTGCTGTGGCAGTCTTGTCGCCGTCATTATTACTATTATTATGATTCTAGAGTGTTCGCGCTAGGCCGTTCAAGGTGGGATTCACTATTTCCGAGTGGCCTAAAAAGCGGTGAGGGTCACAGGAATCGGGCAACGCTTTGCAAGATAGTACCAACAGCTTTGCCCCTGCCGGTCGATGATTCACATCGTAGGACTTAGGCGGTTTGATGGCTTGCCGTTTGTCTTCAATCCCATAGTTGACACTCGGTAGACTGCTGGCTCTTAGTGTGGGCGTACATTTAGACTGTGCAAGCACTGTGTTGGGTTTTGATAGAAGCATCTCGTAGTTGGTTTCGCTTTCAAAGCTGTCGCGTTTAGTATTCGTGTCTTCGCAAGAGCTGGAGGCTGCTGAGGTGGCGGCAGTAGCGATCCATCGGCTATCATTTTCTGCCCCTACTGCCTGCCAACGGATTGGAAGAAACACTGTAGTAGATATAGAACAAAGAAATTGAATGTTCATACAGAGAAAGGTTTGGAAAAGCCAAGGGTGCTGCCCAACGGCTAGAAAAATGGAGGATAATTACAAAAATTGAGAAAAAATGTGTGGTCACCATTAACTTTACTCTGACACCCCTAGATAGTGAGCGAGCGATACATACAGATTCAATGCTTTTTACAAAAGTACACAATACATTCTACCTCAACATACGCCGCGATATGCAAGTGGCGTTCTGTGTCACATCGCCGCAAACAGAGACATTTTTCGAAGGTCAACTTACTTTCTATAGCGACTATTCTTCAAAGTCTATATCAAACCCCCTAGTACTCTAACACCCCACTTTGTGGCGTCTGCCTGCTCTCCTTGAGAAGGTAGCAGTAGTAACATTATTCGCAATATTCCAACTCGCTCCGCTAAAAGCGACACGGCCTACTCACTAGCATGACTACTGTGACAACAGCTCTGCTTCTATCTTTTCCTTTTTCGTATTGGTCAAATGTCTGCCGCTTGTTGTTCTTTCGCGGGAGTGGCGGCCGATAGTTGCCGAGTGGCGGAGAAACGTTCTAACTGGTTTTCCCATTTTGTTCTTTCTGATCGGCTGTCTTGTGCCCTCTTAACTGTTGGCTCTCTCATTGGTAATGTTCTGTAGCACACCAGTGCAGCCCTGGGGGCTTGATACTTGAGATAGTCCTTATCCTCATCTTTTCCATTCTATCTTTCTTTTTCTGGCTGCGCTGAAGCCGTTAAGGGCAACGAGAACAGAATCTTGAACGGGCTGAGACAAAAGGCGAAATGCCCAAGAAAAGGCCCTGACATAAGAGGGCATAACAACAGTAACAACAGCTATGCAGCTAAGCTGACATTGACTATTGGCTATAACCTAGTTAGTTGTATCGCGATCGGATAAGAGCCACTTGCCAGGACAGCATTGCCCTCTGCAAGTCAGGGCTGGCACAAAAAACAAACCGTTGCTGTTATGTCCTACGACGAAGCTCTTTTTCTAGCGGCTGGCTAATCGACTAAAGGACGAAAACGTAACGTGATAACCACGAGCGACAACAGCACAGGGCTGAATACTTTTCCACGAGTCGATGCGGTGCGAATTGATGACGCTGAGGCAAATGTAAAAAATGCAGGTTTCACAGAGTAACAAATAATTCTTTACACTGCGTTCGTCCTATTTTGTCGACGCAACTGTTATGCCTTACCACACCCATAGCGTTTGGCATTCGTGGTAAAGCTTCAAATGGAAGCAAGTTGTTGAAAATCCAATTGCTATTTAAATTAGCAGTCAAGATCGTTAAATATTGACCGGAAACGATCGCTGCTACAGGTTCGCCAACATGCAACAGCTTTTAAAACTGACCTTTGAAAGTTTGTCTCGCATTGTATGATGTTAAGTCACGTCCCGTTGGAAATTCAATAGTAAGTACACGTTTACTAGCTACCAAACATCTGTATAAACATAATTGGTTATCAGCAAAACCTTCAGTTTACCTGACCGCTGATGCTTGTTATTCATCATCACTTAAGGTTTCTAGCAGCTGTAACGGCATTTTGGCCCTATTTTTAACATTCGAGCTTCCTATCACCGTCACCATTAACCTGACAAGGGAAAGATATTACTTTGCCATAACGGCCGTGATTGTTTCGCCGAAACATTACGTTACGCCCTCGTCGTCAGGTAATTTAGTCATTTTTCCTTTAAAAGCGCCTTTCTTCTTTCACTCATCCCAACTATTCTTTCTTTGAGATCAGTCTTGCGTCACGCCAAGTTACATGCCTACAGGTAGTATCCACCATGTCTTTAGGTGCCGCCTGTCATGCGACAAACCGTTCCTATCAGTAATAAAGAATATCCCTCAACTGAAAGAACCTGGTCTCATCTATTTCGGGTGCCTTTCACCACCAAAGCGAACTTCATCTACTAAGTGGCACAGGGTTCGTGTACATTATATATTCTTTAGCCTTCCCTTATTAAAAAAAGACTAGTGACCGGTTGCCCACTAATTAACTAATTTTCTTTTTTGTGGCTCAAAATCTCAGAACCTTGCTGATTAGGTGGTTAATTCAATGCGGCTCAGCCTTAACTGCCTCGGCTGCTAGGGTGAGACAGGCATCCTCAATGGCAGCTGCAACTAGTTCCAGTTGTCGCAATAGTAATCGAGGCGAAGCCCGTGATCTATCATCGATGCTTTGAATACATATTTTTCAAAGGCAGCTATGAAAGGCAAACAACAGCAACTACAAAAGAGAGCAACTTAAATATAAAGATAAAAGAGTGAGTGCCCCGCAGCAGAGTTGCCAACGCCAAACTATAGTGACTATAAGAGTAATTGCCCGTTGATGCCGTTCTGGATAGGCAACCTGCATAGGCTCGAGCTCTACACATGGCCCGCCAGGCTCGCATGTGGCCGGAAGTGTTTCTGTTAGTCTGAATGAAATGGTGAACTATATAGCAAGGATAGAAAACGCAAGCTGGTTGCTGCTGAGTTCTTACATTCGCGGTACAAGTTCCAGCCGACACAATACATTGAGCTGCCTGCCACGAACCTTAGGCATTGCGAGAGCTACTGCAGGAACTCCAGAAGTGGAAGCGGCTTTTCAAATTGTTCTACTTTTTCCCAGACCGCTACTTATGCCCCGCTGAGAGTCATTCGACCAACGCAAGAGAATGAATGGGTAAAAGTAGAAGAGAGGGAGAGACCGGTGGCGGTCGGAAAATGCTTCATGCCAGGATAGAACCTAACGCATGTAGGCTTTAGACCTGCTGCCGACCTACGCTTGTTCGTCTGTGCAGCAAGGCCGACGTCACTCGTATCATAATTCGTTTCACCGTGGTGTTGCGGGCCCACTTTTCTTGTCGATCTACTTTCTGCCGCTCTTTCTTCTAACTTTGTCGTGGCGGCTTTTACTGGCCTCCGTTACTGCGACTAATAATAACACATAAGCAAACTAGGGTCACCTCCAGTGGGCTCAAAAAAGGCTGGCCGGGACAGACGGCTGCTTTGGGCCCGCACTGGACCCACATGAGCACAAAAACGGTTTGGAATTCTACCGATGTAGCCACTATTACTTTCACTGTTGTAAGCTAGCATTCTGCTAGCGGAACCAGCGGTTCGCTTGCCTACGGTTTGCCACCAGCAATACTCCGAAGGTTTCACCAACTGGCAAAGTAAGTCCTACGAAGGGGACACAACAAGACAAGAAACAGAGATGCTGCTAACAGTGACCATGCTGCCGTCAAGGCAGACGTTAAACAAGGGCCGTGTCAAATGTCAATCACTTGGGAAAATGGTAAGATGGGTGAGAAAGTTAGAGCGTACGGTAGAAACCGGGCCCGGATAACTACCTATCGCTGACTTCTGCACTCGTAACCAGAGTTTCACTTCCAAAGCAAAGCTGAATCTAGGCACACTAGACTGTTACGATAATATTATCGAGAGGGCGTCTTGTTTGCGAGGAATATGCTTTAGTTGCCTGGCTAGTCGGCAGCGAATCTAACGCGTCGCGCTGGTCCTCTTTTGGCATGCTTCGTCTGTGAGTATGAAACAACTACGCGTGGTCCATGGCCTCGCTGGCATGCGGCAGTAGGAGCGGCGGCAGGGGCTGATGGTGCTTCCTGTATGTTTCGCCCACAATCGACTTAGAGTTCTCGTCCGGGTCCTTGCATGCCTATGCAGTAGCTCGTCGGCTGTCTGCCGGGTTTTCCGCCTGCGTGGAGTGCGTTTGTAGGGAGCCCCTAGTTGGGAAGCAAGACGATGAGTAGAAAAGGACTCCACTGAAGCGATGGCCGCGGTCGCAGTGGAAGCGGAGAATGAACCGGGCGGCATTGGAATGGCAAAAACTCCTCTGCCGTAGTAGTAATGGTACTAGTAGAAGTAAAGAAACCCGGCGTAAGTGGATAGGGGCTACTGGTCGATATCGGCTAGTCGCATCTCTACATTAGTTCATAGCCTTTCGCTCGTCTCAGCCAGTTCCTCTCTAGAGATCACCCGATCATTGCATTTTCTGGGAACGCCTGACGCCGAACAGCGAAGATCAGGAGGCCTGAGCTTCTCGGCTGAAGAAAAGCAATGCCCCCTACTTCGGCTTCCCCTTGTCCTCACTATTCCCAATTTATCCCTATTGCAGTCCCCAACTCCATCACGCTGCTGCGCGCCGCCACAGTAGTAGATCTCCAGCCTTGAGAGCGACAGAGTTTCCCCGTTGATTTCCTGCCGTCTCGATGGCTGCTGTTACTGGTTGACGGTTAGGGAGAACGAAAGCAGTGTTTTCATCTTTCTTCGTTTCTCTACCACTCTCTCGACGTTTCCTTGGATGTCGGCATCGTAGGATTCGTGGGTGACGCGTATGCTGCTTTCATTGCCGGTTGAAAGGCGGCCATGACCGAGGGTTTTTCGCTGAGGCGATCGACAAAATCACTACGGTTACTGCTGATCCGCAGGCTGCTCTAAGTGAGGTCGATCAAGAGGAACCTCTGCTACTAGATTTTCCGAGTTTTCATCACGGCTATGTGATTAGATTAGGAAAATGCGATTTCTTTTATGTTTATCGAAAACTTCTTCAAATGTGCACAGAATCTGTTATTATGTTTGACGGTATGCACATGATATATACGTATATACAAGGCACGCAACCTAAGTTAAGACTTTTGTCTAGGCTTTCTTCTATGAGAACTTTTGCATATGCTAGAAGTGTCACTCCCAACGGTTATGTTTATTCAATATAAGCACCATTCACCGCAATTACACTTTCTACTACTTAGAAATCTAATCATTTTTAAAATATTTTACCTTATGTGCAAGTAGCTCTTCACTAAAAATAGTGCGTCAAAGGATATTGGCAGGTGAAAACGCGTTAAAGTCTCGATAAGATAGGCTGCATAGAGAAATTCCAAGGGAATTAGCTTTTGGGTCGAAAGCAGGGCAAACGTTTCAAAAATGTGAAGGCTTAAAACGTCGAAAAGTTCGAAGAGCGCAGAACGGGTCAAGAAAATTAGCCATTTGAACTTACCTGGGCTACGCAATTTGCAATTGGTACTTTCATGTATGGAATGGTTATTAACTTTTGTAGTTGAAACTTGGGCCTATCAGAAGTAGCTTTTTGAGCCACTGATACATTTTCGAGCTTTACAAATCAAAACTCTATTTAGGACTTCCGTGTTTGCTTTACGAATATTTGTCTCGAGTTTTTTATAACCCGCATGACAGCTAGCAATGACGCATATTGTTGGTTTTTAGGTAGAAAAAGAATCTTTTCATTCTAATGAGGGTCCGTCCATCGTCGAATAACTTGGTAATAGCTGACTTGTGTTCAGAATCTGAATATGGAACACTATTGTTTGTCATGAACAGTTTGCTGTTTTGTTGTAAAAAGGACTGGTTTCCATTTGGTCTCAAGGACAGAAGATGAACCCGTGCCTGATACAACAACCTGCCTACTGAGACCTGTCTTAATTTGCACGTGGTGCCACGCACCGTATACACAGTAGTTTTGCATTTTTCGGGTTTAATGGCTACAATATATAACACGATTTTATCTATAGTGTTTTTTTTTTTGCCCAAATGTGTGTTGAAAATCATGATACCACTCATGACTATATTCTAAACATAAATATGTATCTGTGTTAGCGATAGCGAAAAGGGAAAGCTATAGGAACCTTCAGACTTCAGCTTCCTCCACCACAGGAATAAATGCTAGTACTTTTCAATGTACCGCAAATTTGATGAACTTCTAATAACGTCGCGTCTATTCACCCATTATCTTATTCAGATATCTGATATCACTAATCTGACAACGTTCTCACCGCTGAACTATGTATTAGAAATGTTATTCAATAATTTCTGTATCAGGAACAGCAAAAAAATGTCTATAAAATATGTGTATAGCAAATTGCGTAGAAGAAGACAGGCAGCTTACGCTCATTGCGTTATTAGCACTTTGCACAAATTTGTATTGGCGATCTATGGACTTTTAGATTAGGGATTTTCCGAGCCGCTCTCACCATGTTCTTAAAGAAGCGCGGCTTCTTGAGCCGTTCTGTGGAACTCATAGGTGCGTCTCGTCTAACTGGCTATCTTGGCCGTCAAAAACAACGCTTAGGGATTCGGATCTTTCAAATCTTTACACGGGTATAGGCAACGCTTCTTTTTAACAATTTGTTCGGAAAAGGATTCTTTTTAAGGGCAAAAGGTAACATGTTCGCGTAGGCAGACTGGTATATGAACTGGCCTGGCAGTGTTACCTTCTCACGTTTTTGCCTCACCCAGTGCGCTTTCCAAAGGTCGAAGATTGCCTCCACCGATGCTTTTCTTAAGAAGGAGATTTTCACGGTTTTTGCAACTCCGCCTGAGGTATTGATTCGGTGACTCATGGATCAACTGGAGTACGTCTGTGAAGGTCATTGTTCTTTCGATACCCCGACTGAATGTTGATGACGTTTAAGACATTCGTTTGCATTAAATGAAATAATATCGGAAACCATAAATCCTTGTCGTGGATTGGTCAAAACGACGCCAGATACGCATTATCATATGGCCTCAGACAACTGTGCGGAAGTGTTTCATTTGGAAGGGTTCGAGCCTTAAACCAGCCATCTGCGGGTAAGTCTATTTTTTTTTTTGTTTAATGCTGCTCTCATACCAAGCTTCATTGACCGATAAATCGAACGCCCCTTCAAATGCTTTGTATGCGGACGTGTAAGTCGTTTCATTGCATTTGCAGTTTTTAATAACTAGCAGTTCAAGTTCTCGCCAATAAACTTTACCGGAAGTTCAACACGGGAAACGCAATTGAAAAAATGATTCTCTATCAATGCTATTAAATAAACTAGATAATAATAAACAAATAAAAATAAAATATAGATGAAGAGAAAACCTGTCCTGCGGTTTTTCGACAAAACGTTCTAAGAAACTGTTTTTAATGATCTATATAAAAAATATTCATTCGATAATTGCATTGTTGATGAATAGTTGTCTGGATTACTTTAAGGTCATCGCTTAATTTTCAGGATAGTCTGGTCAAACTGAACATAATAGGTGGCAAAATATCCTTTTAGTATTTTTTTTTTTCAAGTTTCCATTGCAATTCTGAAGGCACGTGTCAAATATGACTCTTGAGACAGGTTCAATGAATAGCGATTACTATAGAATATAATCTTGACTAAATAAAAGGCCTTATGTTTCTTTTTTTTGAGGCGTATTAATAAAAACGATATCTAATAAAGGATACGTTCTGTTGAAGTTTTTAGATCCGCACAAATCATTGAAACACTAAATCTCTACATCTAGTTTAGCTAAGTATTTGACAGTTGCCGTTTCTGTCTCTGGTGATAGCGCCGGTGACCGGGTTGAGGTCTTTTTCATGATTAATCGTCACCGTATTTTATAACGTTTCTGCTGCTTTTCACTGTAACATTTCTGTGCGAGCTGTTATTAGTCAGTTACCTAGGCTTTTGTCACTATAGCTTCTACAAAACTGAGATCCTATCATCCGTCGGCTTGATCTTTCTATAGGCGTTCATTTAGGACTATAACGTTACTGTACATACAAGAGCCTGTTTGTGAGACAGGTTCTTATTGAGGGATGAACGAATTAAATAATATTGACCAATGACTATGCTCAAATGTTCCGTACTCGTTAGATATCATCTATTCCTTAAAATAACAGAGTTTATCAGAAGATACACATGATTGAGAAAAATAAAATTTTGTGCGAAAGACGGTATTGAACAGTTACTAATCTTTCTTTGGTTGGTACAATGTACGCGTCAAGACTGATATTTTAATCGCTCTCTTGTTTCGAGCAAGACGGCTCGTCTCACGAAAATAATTATATTTTCAAAAAAACGTTATTTTTTAATCATCTACTATGAATATATATATGCTTAAGATCTGGCTATTGAACTGTACAAAACAATAGGCAAGATATAATTTCACGTGTTCTCTAGTTGTCAGGGAAGTCGATGACTTTTTATAATTATGTAATTTTCATTTGAAGCAATTCTAGCTTACGGCATGCCCAATATAATTCACGTTTTCATATAGCTATCAAGATAATCTTACTAGGAAAATACTTTTCCTTTTATGTAGATCAGTCTGACGTACTTTTTCTGTTCGGGTGTCTGTTGAGTTCGAAATCGCGCACTTTGCCATGATTTAGCGATTGACGCGGCGTTGAAATTTGACGGAAAGATGTTTTTTGCTTTCCAACGGTGCCATCACTGTGAAGATACAGTGATGCAAACTCTAGCTCAAAGAAGAACCTACTCGGTTAAAACGATCGGCAATCGACGCATTGATAGCAAGTGTAGCCGGGTCGTTGAGACAAGATGGAACTGAAATAGATCTTGAGGAGTCTAAGCGCGTACCTTCCGGCGACTTTCAGTCTCACTACGTGCGATTTGGGCATCAATCTCAACCCAGGCAGCGGCTACACATTCAGAAAGACCAATACCATTGCCAATAGGTCAACTTCTACGAGGTCCTCGATTAGTGCGGCCTCTTTTAACACGGCTTATCTTCGTGCTGTGAGTTCTTTGGAAAGCTTTTTTTCCTCAACTGAATTGCGTGCCTGTATAAGGGGTGTTTAATTCGAGCTTGGATCAGGCAGTGGCTAGCCTTCATCTAGCGTTAGTCATTCACAGGATACTGTCTGATCCTCTGTGCTCATTGCTCATCGGCTGCCAGTTCAACTGACGCTAGTTTCTATTCATTAGTGCTAACCCTGGCCTAAAGTTCTTCGGCACGTCGTGCTTCCGCTATCCAAGATATCCCAAGAGACACCTTGACTGCACCTCCTCCTTTTCCTTGCAGACTTACTTTTTCGTATCCGGCCAACTAAGGATCCTTCTGTACAGTCAATCCTGTTCACTGGCAGTAACTGTAGCATTCGTTTTTCAAGGGGGGTCGCTAGCTTATACATTTACCGCTTCTGTTTCTACTGGAACAGCAGCATCTGACAGGCTTAATATGCTACAGAGCTTACTTAGAAAGAGTCGAAAAAATAAATATCCTCCTTGAATGGAAACTAAGAACGAACAAAACACGTTTGTTATCATAGGTAATCAAACGAAATAGCCACGTAGAGTTCATGTAGATCAGAAGCAAATCTCACCCCCGCGTACTCCCTCCGCATTTTCTAAAATCATACGCATCATTTCAATTATAGACGCGTTCGTCATTTCCTACAAATTGTTACCTAAACGGCAAATTTTTTTGCATGTACTTGTTAAATTACCTTGTATTAAGTTCTATTGCATTCGGTAGTCCTTGTTATGGGCTCTCAACGTGCCATAGACAATAAAGATTTCCTCTGTGTGGCCTCGTTCCTAATTGTAGATACAGAGTAGTAAATGTCACAGCAGTTGTTGTACTTGTATCCACATACCTTTGTACGGTTGGTAAACGACCTTGTGGGTCTGCTTTGGTCTATCTGCATAGGTATGTGTATGTATGTGTATGAGTGTCTGTGCGAGCAGGTGACCTCTTAATAGGAACAGACAGGATAAGGTCTCCATCACTTTGTCTGCTTCTCGATGTACTCGAACTGAGACAGGCCTCGCAGCTTGCTATTCGACGCACGCCATCTCTTAATTTTAAGGCCTCCACTTGTCCTATTGGTGGCGGTAGCGAAAGTGGCGAAGGCTTCGTGATGACGCAAGCCTCCCCGAATTTTATCTTTCGTCCTTTCGAGTGGAGCTCGCTCGAGTTGCTTTCGATGTAACAACAGCAACCTAACCTACCTACTGCTGTGCGGGGCCAATTCTGTAGAGCCGGACCCTGCCTTTTATCCTTACCCCATCCTGCTTATTCATTCGTAGGAAAGTCCGTCAATCAGATTGCCGGTGGCGTTTAGCAATTTGCTAAAACGCAGACATAAGACGAGCCGCTCGCCTTTATGTAAACGCGGGTGATCCTGATGTGGAGGAATTACTTACCGGCAATCGTAGAAGCTACTGCAGCTGCAAGGGCATTACCAGCAGCATAGATGGCAAAATTGGGCCTACTCAGGAGTCAGGAAGCGAGTGGCTACTTGGCATATCTTAGCTGCTGCTAATGGAGTATGCACTGGGCGGCGTTATATTCACTTCTTCTCGCTGTTAAGATAAGAACAATATGAGAAATTCAATCGTACTGATTTTATAAGAAGTAAGGGTGCAACTATCAAGGTTACTGTAGCAGGAGGCAGTGGCGAAAAATGTAGACGGCCGACAAAGTGACTAAAATGAGGCCATATACAAGGATGCTGGGTAGGAGTCTAAACAACGCAAAGAGTCAGTTGGGTTCCGTTTGGTCTGGTGATGTTGGGTAGTGGTAGAACTGGGAAAAAGACGAAACATATGGGAAAAAGATCGCACATTATCACGGGGTTATATAGGGGCTAACGGGCGCGGCAACATGCGTTGGTAGCGAAAGAAGCGAACGATAGAAAAGAGTCTAAAAAAGAATCGGAGTCACCTCCTTTTGCCTCCGTGCGAACCCTACAAAACCCAAATCAAACGAAATCTTCGAAATCCGCCGCTCCAGACTTGCCCCTGTGAGGTAACGAACCCAATTCTATCTAAAGGTTGATCACTAAGATGCCTGGGCTAAACAAGCCCAAACGGGCATCTCTGTTTAATGTGCTCCGAGTCCCGAAACCAAAATACTCGAATTTGTAAA
The DNA here is from genome assembly GCF_002443255.2 of Varroa destructor. Classification (NCBI taxonomy): domain Eukaryota; kingdom Metazoa; phylum Arthropoda; class Arachnida; order Mesostigmata; family Varroidae; genus Varroa; species Varroa destructor. Next base: position 15,943,159 of record NW_019211454.1, on the reverse strand, counting down.
TGACTTTCTACTCTGCTCTTAGCGCACACTTGCTTTTCCCTTCGACGCGATTATCTCCATTAATTATATATTCAATAAAGACAATCAACTACCGACGATCAGTTGTCTCGCTTGATGAACAAGCTATCGCGGCCTATGGTCGCCGCAATCAAAGCCGTGACACTGCCCTCACCGACGTAGTAGTGAGCGGACTACGCGAGGGCGGACGGACGGGCATTTGCACGGTTTTCAGGAAGAGCATGGGCCAATAAGGTGTTGTCACGCCGGTGGTTCTTTCTGCTGCCAGTGTTGGAGCCAGTAAGCAGTTAAGCAAGCGATGACGTTGCCTTTAGGCTATGCGCATATTCGGCTGAGTTGATACACGGTTGGTATGAAGCCACGAGAGTATATGGATTCTATTTTTTCTACTAAACTCACGTGATCGTTAAACATTGATTAGATTTAAAACTAAAGGACGTTATAAACAAATTCCAGGTAGTTCGTGCAAAATCGGTAATGTTGCTTTGAAACAAAGGGCTAGGACAGTTGACAGTTAACATTGATTCTGTTAAGGGTCACAGATTTATTGCACAGCTTTAGTAACAGTAGAAAACGTATGCAGCGAAAACAAATCTGTCTAAAATATAGAAGCTAAAAGGATACTTGTCGAATGTCTGACATATTACGATTTTCGCTTCCAGACGCAGGATACGGCAGATACAGCATATCGAAAAGATAGCTAAGAGGGCATACATACAACACTTTAATATAGCTTTAATATGTACGTACGTATTGTGCAAGGTTTTTCCTTCTGGGCTGCGACGCTTCTCTGGCAAGGTAACCGGCGATTCACCGTTCGGCGATCTGGCGATGTATCGCGCTAATATTCTTCCAATATTCAACCTAACATGGTAGATCAGAATCAGTAAACCTTGAGTAGGGAAACGATAAGTATACTTTTAGCCATACTAAGTACGGCGCGTAAAATGACGTCATTTTAACATTCAGCAATCTATGGTCTGCGCTTTTATAGCTTGGCACTGTAAAAAACGGTATCAGCGTGTCGACCAGATCATGTCAAAGACAGTTGTCCTATCCCCATGGTTCTTCACTTAGCCGTGCAACAACAACCTGAGAAATGTTAGCAGCGTATACGCGTAGGATAAACACAGTGCACTGACCTCTTCTATTTCTTGGTTCATTTATGCGGTTTTGTCGCCTATTGCAGAAATAAAAGTGAGAGTTGTCCGTTGTCTACCATTCGTTTCGGTAGTCGACTATCGTCCTACCTATTGCCGATGAAACATTGGCACAATCCAACTTCAGTAGCTGCGAAGTTCATTGTAAAAATGCGTCGTTTCATTATCTATGGCACCGTTCTATTCGGCCACCAAAAGTCCGGTGTTCCGGATGAGAAGAAGAAGCCGAGGAGCAGACCGCTTCACCAGCTCTTATTTTGTTCTGGCGGGTCCTTTTCTCTGCTCGCTTGTCCTCGATTTGGTCTGTAAAGCCTATTCTTTACCAAAGCCACGTCACCGCAGCACGCAGTTCCCTGATGTTTCTTCGCTGGAACGAACCTGTCTTCGTTCATCTACGCTGCTTCTGCCCCTGAGGCGAGGCTTTCGTTTTTTTTGTGAGAGAGTTCGGACCGGCCTTTTCCTTTGTTCCTTTTTTTTTAGCAGACCTACTGCAGTTAGTCTGAATGCTAGCTTGCTTGTTCGCTTTCGTAGGATCTTTCCTATCGAGATCTTCATCATATGGCAGAGCGAAAAAAACGAAAATAATATATGGCATCTCTATGTTGTTCCCTTCTATTACCTTATAGTTGCATAGTGAATAATGGGTTACCAAAATTGGCTGTGTAATACTAAACAGGACCAAAGAACGCTCGTGTGTAGAAAGAACCTTCAGGAGAATATCAGTCACATTTCAGGTAACTTACGTTTTTCGTATATGCACGCGGAAGATTGGCGAAAATTAACTTGTGCGAAAGGCTTGTTTAATATTCGGTCTGGTGACATTTTCCATGAAAAAAAAATTGGGTCTTTAACACGTTTAAAGGAGGCCAAAAAAATGCCTTCCACCCTTCTCGCTTAATCCAGAGAATCACACATACACACGCAAGCGCTACCGTAACCAAACACATATGTCGCAAAAACGACATAATTGTGTATCCTGCGCGGCATTACATATATTTTGCACTTATTGCTTGTCGTTACCTCATCACATCGTCATACCGTCGTATACAAACATGCTCATTCTGAAACGCTTGTAGAAGAGATGCATAATGGTTTACGAAGGTGTGATTGTCCAGTACGCTCGTAAAGTCGTACGCTACTTGAATGCTAGTAATATACCCAATGAATATAATACCCAATGAATGCTAGTAATATTTCTTGTTCTACGGGTGTGATTGCGATTGCACCCTATTATTTTATATGGTAACATAGGACTAGATCTGCAGAAAGGCAGAACAACGGAGAGAAACAAATACTGTAAATTTATAAAAGGCTACCTGTAGTAAACATTCGAAGCGAGTTGATCTGCAAAGACGAACGACGATGAGGCGGCTGGCCTTGGACCGAGGCTTAGCTCGCAAGCTGCATTTTAACTACGTGATGGCTATGTACTTCAGCATCATGAACACCGCTACATCCCTACTGACCTACTATAACTAGCCTCGTATGGGTCTCTATGACAACTCACTTGCATCGTTCGTTTTGCGTGTGTCATAGTAACTGGGCTAGTCGCAGCTTCCGCAGATGCGTAGGTCGTGGATATCCCTGTGTTTGTGCGTACTTCTGTGCAATGTAGCTAGCCCGAAACCTCGGCCGGACGACCTTTTCCTTTTGCTCCGTTCTTATTCCGTTTGCCATCTATTTTCTGTGCGTGCATCTTCGTCAGTACGTTTTGGTGTGTGTGAAAGGACCTTTGCAGGAGCAGACGTAACTATGATAGCAGCGTATTGGCATTTTCTTAGCCGCAGTGGCAGTAGCTCTTCGATAATTTATAATGTGCTATTTATATATTGAATAATGAAGCCCATTTTATTCTAGGCCTCTTTCGCTCACTCGAACTAAGGCAGAAATCAGCACTCTCTTCGTCTCCGTCCATATCCATATTTCCTATTAGATATACATGGACCCCTAACAAGGTTTCTTATGCTGTCATAGTAGCAACACAGTTAGGGACAGGCTGACCTCGCGCTGTAAATCCTTGGGATCCCTTCCGTCGTTCGGGAAAAGCAAGCTGGAAGCGCGAAAAAGGTCCTCGCAATCGCGTGTGACTGTGTCACACATATCTATAGATTTCGACTACTGTTATGTATATGGTGTTCAATATATGCTCTTCGTGCATTTTTCCTTACCTTGGCATGCTGGACTGGCTAATCACGAAATAAGCAATAGACTTCCGCTGATTTTGTTTGCCACATTGTAGCAATATTTCAGTTGCTCGTATAGAAAGCTACGTTGGGCAAGCTTAAATGCAGCCCATTCATTTATGGGTAGTTGAAATTCGTTTCTACCATGGCACAGTAATGATTGCCCATTGCATTGGGAGTTACAGGAGGAACGAGAATTAAGCTGCATCGGTGACAACCTTCAATTAACATCTAGATTTCAGCTAACGACCGTTGTATCGAAAATGGGCCTACCGGGAAAGGCAACAGGATGCGGGTGAAAACGTTGGTGAAATGTCAACATTGTTACCCATTTCATCGTGTTCGTTCCCAACAGAGCATTTCTCCCGTTTAGAAAAGAGTTCGGTAGCCCGCGGAAAACGTGTGCCGTATTGCCTCGTACGGTATTACGCCATTTTTGCTATTCCTAGGCGACATAGCTACATGATTGTCTCTCGAGCTTTGGGACTGCATGGAAGGGTTAGCCTGTTGAATAGCTAAAGACAGGCCGACAGACGAACACATAGGTATAGGAGAAGATGGCATATGCCAGCGGCAAGCTATGAGTTTTTGATTACAAAGAGGTAAAATGAAGCTAGAAAAAGAAAAAAGTAAATAGGATTGCATCCATCACGTCCGCGACTTGCGCGAAGACTCACAACGGGATCGATGCTTCTCCGGGTTTTGCTGCTGTTGCCGTTTTCTGACGGATTTACAGATCGAACTTGAGCAAATTGATGCAGAATGATGTAGACGATCTCTGAGCTAATGGCTGCTCGAAGCTACGAGCTGCGACCCTACTTCTCTCCTTTGTCCGGAACCGTATCGCTCCGTTGTCATTCGGCTCCTGTTAGATATTTTTCATTCAATACGAAACGCTAAACAGCAACAAAGGAAATTCATGGTCAATGGCTGTCTACCTAGCTAATAGTATCTTTTCCTCGGATGTTTACTAACGAGCCTGTGTTCCGCATGCTTCTAACGGTGCTCGTGCCACTTCGCAATCACAACCTTCGCTCTATCTCCTGCTCGTTGCCCTCTCGCACTGTGGGCCCTGTCTAGTCTGGTCCCTTAGAGCACCTGCTTGCTCATGTTATCTGTCCGCGTTCGGTTGTCCCCTCAGCGGTCTGATTTTCGAATTTTCTTCTGCGTTTCCCTCTCGCGGTTACATTTACCCGGTGATGTTGCCCCCACCTCTGTTATCGATGCTGACTTCCTTTGATATGCTCTCATGGCGGAAAGAACGACTAACAGGAATGACCTGCATGAATCTACAAAGGATGCTACAGCGATGGTGGGTCTAAGGGAAAACGTTGTTCAGAACTTTTTCAACCAAACAACAAAGCGGCCACTAGAAAACAGGAGACTGTGAGAAACATCGCAATAGACAACTAGAACGAGACCATCCAGCGTCGAAAACTTGTTTCTTTATCAGCTCCCTCTTCTGCTTCTTCTTCTAACGGTTTCTGTCTCTCTCTCTTTCACTCCCTCTCTCTTTGGATTTCTTCCTTTCCTTCACTGCATCATTCCATAATAACTGACGCTCAAGCTTTTGCTACTGGTCGCTATTCCCTAATAGCCATAACCTGATAGCTTGTTACACAGTATATATCAGCACAGACGACGCCGGTGGCCGCCTTGATATCTGTAAACAGTAGTGCGGCAAGGTTTTCAGATGTGGAAGAACAGAAAAAAGTTGGTGGCCTTGGTCCACGACCCGCCAAGTTAACATGACGTTCCATGGGAAAAAATAAACTTAATTCTCTAAGGGCAAAGTTGTATGCCCAATCCGCTTTATCTTCCGTGTAGGCCTTCCCATGAGAAAACTCTAGCGATCCACAAAAGGGCCCAATTCATGCCCTCTGAGGGTCATTTTAGGTCGGACAAACCTGCCGACCTAGGCTTTTGGTAGTATAAAAGATAGGTAAGTATGTATGCCAAGCGATATTGGGCAGCTTCATGAAAAGGGAATGCGAAACGTTGGCAGAGAAGACATTATTAGCTCGTAGACAGGGAAGTACTAGTTAAAGCTCGCAATCAGATGGAACAACTCAAGTTATCTTACCAAGGACTCGGTGTACTGATAAAGCATAATAAAGCTTAGCAGTTAAATCAAAAGAGTTAGCAAAGGAACTAGAAAAAGATTACCTTGGGCCAGCCTATTAAACGGTCACAAATGAACTAAAGAAGAAAGGCGCTCGCCTCTCGGCCGATCAGGTTGAAATCGTGGTCGATCATCTTTCGCAAGATATAGGCACGTTCGTAGGCGAATCACGCAGATTTGGATTGGCGAGGAGTATATTTCCACGATCACTGCAGAGGAAACTGAAAGAGCAGAGCAGCGGCTGACAACAAGCAAAGCGTCCGGACTGACTCCTCCTAAAGCAACGAGATTATTAGTCAAAAGATAACCGGAACTATTCAGAAGATGGCAAACTAACTTTTCAGAGAAGGACGGTTTGTTAAAATCTGAGAGGAGGCGAAACTGGTACTGATTCGCAAATCGGGAAACAAAATCAACACTTTGTCACACCAGCCTATTTGCCTACTAAGACGTCGCTTTGGATACGATTGATATCTGGATAGAAAAGCACCACTTTAAAGTAGCGTTGAAAAAAAATGACATTATCTTCTTAATAGGTGAGAAAAGTGTTGCAGGCGCTAACCTTGGCTCGACGAACCGCCCATCAAGATTAACCATGCGATCAAATGTCTGGGAGTAATACTAGATAAAAAATCAACAAATATGACCAGTGTTGCGACCCATACGCAGCTAATGCGTAGCGAGCTTACCACAACTCATGCTCAGAGGCAGGGAGCGACCGAGGGTACTAGACGTCTACATCTCAGTGGCGAAAGCACTCGCTCTTTACGTTTCCGGATTCGAGCGCACGTGGCTCCAGACAAAAAGACTATCAAGATTGCACTTCTATATGTTCACCAGGCTGTAATTATCGGGGTGGCTAGGGCTTATAAAACAATATCTATAAATACTATTTACGTCTTGACTAAAATGATCCCTTAGGTCCTTTCAGTGGAGGATATAGCTGAACGGTATTTAGACAGAGGTGTGGACTTACCTACAGCAGGAAAAGCCACGCTGAGCAAATGGCAGAAGCGAAGACGCGTACTAAACCATAAGATGGACCCGTAGTCTTTCACTTGGTATGGACAAGTGGCTCAACATGCTTTATGGGGAGCTGTTGTATTGGATGACCATGGTACTAACTGGTTATGCACAATTTTGAAAGTTCATAAAATCGGGAAGACTCAGGTCATCATATTCGATTTTTGGATGCGAAGCTTTTCAAGCTATAAGACGCGGTCACATATAGAGGACAATTAAAGAGATTATCAACGACATAATTACACCCCCAGGATTCATAGACCGCTAAGTGGCTTTCCTTGAAGGCACAATGAAAAAGGAACAACAACTATAACAAATTCGAAAACGAATATTGAACAATAAAGAACGTAGAAAGGCGCACATGAATAGTAGCATTCGAACAATTCCCTCCTCTGAGGGATCTGAGGTAATATTAAACGTCTGCCAATCTATGCCGGGGGGCAAAATGTAGGTGTGAAGTTTGTTTTGTAAAAGCCTGAACTTAGTAATGATGGTTATAATCACGGGTAAAGTTAACCACCTGATAGGGGCTCACAATACTCCTGCGTCGAGTCTGACACATCATACGGAAGCTTTCAAACCAAACTGCAAGCGATTTGTCTTCCATCTATGCGTGCGTAAATAATCTGTTCCCTTCCATAGAAAAAAAAAACAAGCGACGAACGACCTATATGAAACTAAGGATAAAAATATCTATAACTGGCATACATTTTACAGTAGCATCACCATGACACGGTATCGGTAACCTTTGGATCAGATAGTTCAGGTCAGGTCATGCTACGTCTGCCACTCTCACCTGATACCCACCGTTGGTATTATCTTGATGCAAAGTTCGGCTCAGATACCGTCTGTTTGATTGGCTCAGATCGATGTCAGAACCAGATATAACTCGTCAACGAGAAGCATCTGCATGTCTCATGCATGACGGAGTGAGTGCTTGCGACAAGGAATATATTTATGCCTCATAAATATGTGGCTCCGAAGGAAGCTACTGGAATGAAAGGACTAGTTGAGAGGAAAGAAGGAGGTTTTTTGAATTTTTTCCTTCAAGCGTCATAATTAAGCAGATAATTAAGCAGATCTGAGGGGTCTCGCGAATAATGTGAAAGCCTCTGGTTGCGTGGCAGATCAGCAACGCGGGAATAGTACAGATGGTACTTAATCTAGTCGTCCTATAGCAGTTACTGTGCTTGAAGGAAAGCAGTTTCGATAACGAAAAGCACAGTGATGGACAATTTAAAATAGCCCGCCATACGATCCGTCTGTGGGTACATCACATTTGATCAGTCATTGCTGGCTCTTTTTTGCTTAATTTTCTGAGTCCGCTTCGCAAGTTCTTTCCTTCGGTAGCGAGTTTCGTCTACATTTACCGTTTCGTGTATTTCCACCACCACTTTCACGACGCCGGTAGAAAGGTAGCCGGAAAATAATAGGTCGATATTATCGGCTCACGCACACGCAGATAACATTTAATGAAGACCAGATTAGGACTGGCATACATAGAGAGAAGGAAAAAGAGAAGTAGGTAGCAAAAGCCAGCCCACAGAAGAAAAAATTGATCCTCAATTGTTTGTATTTTTGTTGCGCTTCTAGACGGCTATTGCCGAGTTGAGCTATCGACTTGGAGAGATGACGAGGTAAGCTTCGAGGTGGACTATGATAGAACTTCGTGCTCATTCATGACTGGATGACCAGCGTCACACTCGAATCGACTCCAGAAAAGAGTAAAGCGGTGTTACGCTTGACCTTTTGAATGTACAACTGGTGGGCAAAACCATCAAGAGGGATGAACTATGCAAGATGTCCAGGGATTCATCTCGACCAAGGGCTCAGGGGAAATGGCACATAAAAATTGCTGCAACCAAGGTCTGCAAGCCAGCCAATGGTAATGCCAAAATACTTCCGAACATACACGGGCCCAAGCAAGGGGATTGTAGGAGACATGTAATGTCCCTCGCAGGGTCGCTGGCCCTCTTTGGATCATCAGTATGGTTCAGGCGGGCAATAGTCATGGAAAAATAAAGACTTGCATAGGAGATCACAGCGACCTGCAGAGCTCAGAATAATCCAGGCATACCAGACACTCAGTACAGATACTACAATGGTTCTAGCGGGTACCCCACCTTGGGATCCAGCGGATGACGAAAGGCGCATATGGTAGGACAAAGACCCGAAAGGCTCCAAGGAGGCAAAAAGCGAAGTAATGCTAGCTTTCTGGCAAAAGAAGTGGACCGCATAATGCAGAAAGACTTTGGCGGAGAAGTACGAGATCTGATCCCAGATGTAAGGAAATTATTTGACAGGCCGAGAAGCCGGATGAAATTCTACATAACCCAGATAATAACGATTTATGAAGATTCAAGCGTATCCTGATAACTTTAATGCGAATCCGCAATCGGATAACTGCATCTACTGCCCGCGAGGGCAAAAAGGTGACGTGGCTCATATGCTGCGTGTACGCCCTGGTATAGTGCAGGGTAGAGCGACAGCCATAGACAAAATAGTGGCACAACGGAAAGGGGACGGTGTGCCAATCTACAGATTCGCTAGCTATGTCCAGAATAGACGTGAAACAATTTTTTAAATATATATAACACTATGAGCGGTTGGATAATTGGATAAAAGCAAGAGAATCGTTAGGGAGGGAAAAAGGAGCGACTCGGCCGTATCACGCTATAGAGGCTGCTAACACCTAAAAGGCTAGAAAAGCAAGACGTTGCTACACTGTTGGATTTGGTATAACAGCGGAGGATAAGATTCCGCTTGGAACTTAGCGCGTTAGGAGAAGAGGCGAAATGACAGAAGGATCGACTGGGACACAACTAATAGAGTAACAGTAACTTACTGTGATTGGCTTTGCCTGCAAGCTTTGGCTATAATCGAAATAATGTTAAACTAAGTTCGAAATTAAGGCCCCAAAGCACGAGTAGATAGTCCCACAATGCCAGATAAATACTTTAAAATTCGGTCAGCATAATGCATTCTTCTTCAACCTCCTTGAAAAAAGGGGCTCTGCCCTGCTACTCAGACGACTGAAGTGACCGGATGCGTTCGTACTTGTCCGAAACTGTTGGAAAGTAATAATTAAGATCTTATGTAGATTGAAATCTCAAAATAATTACTCTAATTCGATCTGTATTGCAACCGTATCTAAACAAGTATGTGCTGATGGAAGCAGTTGAATTATGTATTAGCATAATTTACCTAGTCAAAACTGTTTAAATGCTGAAAAGATGATCATATATCTATAGAAAAACATATTCAGGAGCGTGCTAGGCCGCATTTTCCTGGCTACCTAGATTCTTTCTGTAATAAAAGATTCATGAAAGAATAATGAATCCTCACCATAACTTTAGCTTTATACAAATGTAAGAGTCCCTTGCTTAATACAGCATTTCCTACCAACTCGTTTCACTGTTCAGCCGAGTTCTCCTAGGCAATACCAATTTTGCAATGGTCCAGTGGGGAAGCAGGCTTGTCGCTTGTCGCCAACTCTCAAAAACCGCTGCCTTACAGGCACAAAGGTGGAAGGTGAAAATGGCTATTTTAAACACCAGCGAAAGCGAACAAGAGAACGTCAGACCAAAGCCCAACAGAAAAAAGTCGACGTGTGCTGAGTGAGGGTATCTTCACAGTACAAGCGAAGATGTGATTCGAAATTTATAGAATGACATCAGAATGCGCTCGTGTCCACCTCCTTCTCGGCTCTTCAACAGGCCAAAAAGGAGCCCGGTCAAGAAATGAGTTCAGTTTGGAGCAGGCGAAACAACTGGAACCAAGCGGACGAGGCCACAAAAACGAGACGGCAACAAATGCTCTCACAGGGAGAGAGGGCATTGAAATGGGCCGGGGAAAGAAGTCAAGAGTAGGGGGGCATAATGTCATTCTCGTTCTTCGTCTTCCATGGCTGTTCTCGTAAGGCTGCACGATGGGAAAAACCACGATGTACAGTTGACATCAGCGTCATAGTCGTTACTCGGTACAATGTAATCGTCTTTTTCGCACCTGCGTCTGTCTCCGTGTGTGCCTGTGTACATCTGTTGAATAGCATTTTGTCTACATTTGTATGTACAGACAGAATACGGGTAGCGCCTCTTGAAGCTCTACTTCAGTTTGGACAATCTATAAGAGTCAGTGATGACACATCACAGCATGACTTAGGATAGCCGAACATTACTGTCTAACGCTCAACTCTGTCCAGCGTCAAACGGGTTATCCCCGCTTTACCGGAAAGTAGTAGTGGTCGTTATATTTTTGTATACGCCTCCAGAAGCTTCTAACAACACCGCTCGGCACCAGAAATAGGAATCAAAGCACCGATCCATTCCTCTGAAGACCTATAGTCGAGCGAGGCTGTGAAGAGATTTATCTATGTACCGTTGCTGAGACAGTGACATCCACATAGTAGCTCTAATCAGGATAAAAAAACAAAATAAAAATCAACAAAAGGAAATAAGTTAATTTTGACATGCGGCTAAAGAGTATTTTACTCATTTTCGAATCATACTTGCGCCACTTTGAAAACTCTGGTTTTAGTCTGGTCCTTACTTTTATCCAGAGGGCCTGGTCATAGTTTAACTCGACCTTTATTCGATCCTGTTGTAGATTTGCTAGTTATACTGAGGTTCAAAGTCTAGTGCTGACCAATTTTAGGTGCTCAAACTTCTTGTGTAGCGCAGATAGCTATACGCGACGAAAAAGCCCAGTAGTATCCACGCCATCGGGTGTATACCTTTGACTAGCACATACCGGTATCACGATAATAGTAATTATTGATCGTGTTAACGGAATTATGCTGTTGTGAATGCCACTAATCGCGTTGTTATTACCTTTTCATTATCGCCGATCTAGGGCAGGCCTACGAGTAAAAGTTTTTTAGCCCAGAGTGCTTCGTAGCTTCCAGCTCCTTTCTGAGTCTTGTAATACATTGTCACGGAATCCACAAGAATCCGAAACTAAAGCACTGGGTACTGGCCGTAAATTGTTTGGCGTGCGTAGCTCGTAATATATACCTCTTTGCTGGCTACCGTACTCATCGTTTTTCTACCCAGTGTGAGTGGTCCGTCAACCTTTACTAGAATGAGCTAGAACACCAAGGAACAAAGCGAACTTAGGTGAATCGGCTAGATCCCTAGTCCGTTCACTGAAAAATAGCGTACCAATCAATACAGGACCCTTTACTGTGCGATAATCCTCCATTGCTGCTGCCGATTGTAACTAATAAGTTGGGACGTTTGCGTAAGCCGAACAGCATAGTCTCGTGTTTATACGTGGTCGTCTGTACCGTGCAGGAGGGTGGCGGTAATAGATGCGGTCAACAGAAGTAACACACAAAGGGGTGCGGCACTCTCTGGGGGTGAGAGGCGCTACCGATAGCTAAATGCCAAGAACTTGCAAAGAGTAAAAGCAAAAGACAGAGCTTCTGAAAAATAAAAAACGAAATAATCTTTTTTATTTTGAGATTTTCAGAGCGAAAAACTGAGGAGCGAGGGTAGAAGAACTCACTTGTATCTTCCCGCTATTTTCGAAACCGAGAGATTGTGCTGAAGTGCAAATGGAAACTGGGGTAACTGTCGACTAAAAAGAAAAGTTGTCGAAAAGCCATAGACGAAATTAGGGCGCGGCAAATCTCAAAAAAGTAGCGAGAAGCAGAAGTAGCAGGAGCAGAAGCAGAAGAAGTGGGAAGATGAAGAGGTTAAAAAAGATAATATTTTTCGTCGCTGTCGGTGGTAGCGGCCTGCTGTACGTGGCAGACCTACCGTTCATAGTTGACGCTGATCTGTTTTCCAGTGGATATCTCCGCTGGTAGGAGGACATGCGAGGAGACTCAAGCGAAAATCGTTAAATGTAGCAAATTATCCAGTCGTGTTGTAGATCCAAACATCTGCGTGCTGACAACCCTATCATAGTAGTTATGGAAGGAGACGGACCAAAAGACAAAGGCAGTACGCAACGAACACACGAACGAAGATACTGCAGCAACAATGCTGTGGTAGAATACGCTTCATAAAGGGAAGAGTGTGGCCGTAAATATGGGGCAGATCTTCCATTGCTTTGCCTTAGAGATAGTTCATGCTTAAAAAGCGACATTGAAAATTGGCATAGCGTATAGCAAAAAAGCCAAAGTTACTAAATGCAATGTGTTTATTCCAGGTGAGTCGCTGTGTTGTAAGCATCGGCCGTGGACAGATTGACGGCGGTAAGATTTGTGAACTTTGGTCCTGTTTTTTTATTATGGGCTTAAAGTAGATGCCCAATTGATAAGGTCATTTGGATGAGCGCTATTTTGCTCATAATTTTTTTAGCATAGTGTTAAATTAGCGTTTTGAAAAGCCAAAAGGAACGAAAAAATGATAGTCCTTTTTTTTTCAATACCATCCGTTGCACCTGTACTATTCCCTATAGAAGCATTTGAGTGAACTGTGATTACGAAACTGGTAATAGGCATTTTTTGGCTATATCAACTACAAAAAGGTATTCAATCAGCCGTTAGAATTGCTCGTCTGCATTGAAAAAAACTTTAAAAGTAATACATTTCTGGTGAGGCTATACCGGAATATGCACAAGCGTATATCGAAGGTATCCGTTACACCCCAACCGGGTTCGAAATTGCTCTTTCTAATTGCAAGCTCATTACGCTATAAACGTCAAGAGTGACTCTTACAATTTCGAAAAATTCAACAGACTTTAAATACAGATTAACGTAGGATGCTATTCATGGAGGCCTCTACTTTCCAAGCCCGTAGAAAATTCGGAGAATGTCAGCAGTAGCCAGATAGGAAAACATTTTCTAATATAGTGAATGAGCTTTCGCTATTGCACCAACATGGTGTGAACTTTACAGCATCGACCCATCTGTCTTATCGACCCGTTCTTGTCACTTAATGGGACGCTATCATCGTCTTTTTAAGCTAGATAAGCTCCAAGGGGTGCTAAGCACCACGCTCGTTACTTCTGATAGGCCAGAATCATGAAGAAATTCACACTGCACACTACCGACACCAAGACCCTATCTTCTATTACACGATCATCGAACAAATGATGCGTTGATTTTCTTATATGTATAAAAACGTGTCGTCACTCTGACCTCGAGTGTATTTAACAACGTCCAGTTGCTTTTTCTATAAGCGATACATATTACAGACACGCTATTCACGTATGGTTTGACCACTTCATAACAACGGTGTCATATATATATATGGAGTCTACATATATGTAATAATGTGATTTTCTACAGTTGCTCTCGTATATAATATTAGTTGTCAAGAAACATATATTACTGCGGCCGTAACACCGTATCCTAAACGTGTATACTCTAGTCGACCACGTACCTAAAATTAAGCCGTAAATTAAAAAATTATGGGGAGAACTAGGTTCTGTTGTGCGGCGAATCTTTCAGCAGCGAAAGTGACCGCAGAATTGTGCGCGTTATACCAACACCTCACTCGCAGATCATACGGTTCTGTTCTTACGTTATCTATGTGCTTTTTTGCCATGTACATGTGGCTACATACGGATGGATACCGCTTGTACAATGGTAATATTTAAAAGAAATAAGATCAAAAGGCGCATGTGGTAGCCCATAACAATATAAACATACTTTAATTATTGTACTACAAAAAATTATGCAGTGAAAGCAGCGAAATCTGTGGGGTGTGATGGGACACACCCGAAGGGACGTAGCAGCCGATGATTTGATCATTTTCTGGCCTTCGAATTTCGAAGCAGAATCTATAACCAGCACTTGCTAGGAGCACGAGTATGTCACACAAAGCGAAGTTACAATCAACCTCCACAAGGAAACCTACAAACGAGTGTTACAGCAGAATTCATTGGCTTGAACGTTTGTATTCGGTACTCAATATTCATGCCGTTCCTTCTGGTGCGTTTTCATCTGTCAGCTGTTGCGGAACTGTTCGGCGTATATCTTCTACACTTTTGCGTACGGTTCTTAGTCAGGTATTGCGTAATCGCTTCTCGGTGGACAGCCAGTGAGCAACGGGAATACCAGCCATTAGAAATAGTCCAGTCAAGCCTATGATACAAACAGTTATCGCCATAGTCAACTAAGGTCTAAATGAAGACTGGTTCGCCTGATGCAAGAAGAAGCCACGACGGCGATGCGGATAGGGCTTGGCTGGTTTGTTTGCCGATAGAGCGAGCATGGTAAATGGATAGAGAACGTTCGCCAGTGACGTTCCCGCTTGCTTCGGCCTAAGGCCACAGCCCTTTACCAACAGTAGCCTCCTCTCTTCTCCCACTGGTCAATAGTCAAGCTAATGAACTCTAAGATACAGATTAGCGTACTATTCGGTTCGTTCGGTCGTTGGAGAACGGCAATGGCTACATTACTGTGGCCGGGGCTGGGGTATGTAGTGGCTCCGCGAAAGCACTAGGGACCTACCTCAGCTGAAACTGGGCCTGGGTACACCCAGTGCTCTAAGTTGGATCAGCAGTTAGCGGGTAGCATTCAAGGGCGCGGCGCGTCTGAATGCTGGAGGGGACACTTCGAACGGTGAATTCCAACTATGTAGGTCGTGCAGTTAGTTCCCAGTGGTGCTTTGCCCTAGTTCTTCGATACACCATGAGCTTCGTCGGCCGGCAGTTTCTAATCGACCGAAGCGAGGAAGCCGATTGGATCCGCTCGAGGTCAACCCGATCACTAGCGTTTTCCTATAACAAAACGAAGGAAGCTTCAGGAGCAGAGAAAACCTGGTAACTGCAAGCACTGGCGCACATTTAACGAGAACATGCCTAGAAACCAATGATCCTCGGTGGCTGTACGGATACGAACTCGAATTTTGTAGGTATACCACAGAACAAAAAATCCATAATTCTACCACATAGGAACATTACCCCGCGGAGTTTTCCAGCGCGCTTGCTAGAGGAATATTCTGTTTTCGTGTGAGACTAAGCTGAAAGATGGCCGCAGATACAACCGCAATTCAAACGTAATCTATCATTGATAATGATCATCGTTTTGGTTTGAAGGATCCGCCATTAACAGAGTCATCTTTTTATCTCTGCAAGGAGATAGTTAAGGATTCACTTAAATTATCCTATAGTATCAATGCATGTTTTCAAAATATCTGGTTGTGCATAATAACGAGATAATAAAGAAAAAGCGAAATAAAATACTAATAACGTTCAGTGGCTCCACTCGTATGAAATTCTAATTGGTGCGTACCAAAAACAAAAAACATGAGTCTGTATCTGACATAATATTAACGTAGTTCCAGACCCAAGCCCAAGAACTATGGGAGGTATGAGGTCATTCATAGGAATTCTCAATTTTTTTTTTTATTAAATTTTATAGTTATTTAGAAGGATTATTTCTCACGGGTTTTTTGCCTCATCGTTTATTGTTGTCCACACAGTGTTTGTTACAGATACAAGAAGAGCTAAAACGAATAAATTTTACTCTACTAGTTGGTTTGCTAGTAGTTTCAGAGAATTTGTTCCGTGTCAACTGTATGGCAGACATTATAGAACAATACCGTGTGAGCCGGACAAGGTTCAACGCAGTAATTATAACGCCGAAGCATCGCTTCTCTCTGCCATTGGGCATGTTCGACTGCGCTCGCTGCTTACTTACTCTTGGTTGATCTCCTTCCAAATAGATTGAAGACGATCAGATATAGGCAACAGAATAAAAAATGCAAACAAAAAGGCCGTAAAAACGAGTACACTGAAATAAGGACATCATTCGCATTGACACGTACGTGCAGCCCTATCATCTTCTACGTGCGTCAATGCGCATTGTCCTCATGTACTCATCTCAGTCACCCCCTGGTATTTCCTAGATGGGAAATGCCTTGGACACTTCCATACGACCAAGAATCGGGATAAAACGGCGGTGGAATTCATCATCAAGGGACACAGACAAAAAAAAGACAGAAATGAGGAGTGCCAACAAAAGAAAAAGGAGAAGGAACTGCATTACGTGCAAGCCTTCATACGATCCTTTATACTGTCGCTGCCGCCCTCCATATCTCAAAATGGTCGCGTGTTTTTGGTCGAACGCCCAAGCGAACTAAGAATGGTATTGGGTAAAAAATCTAGCGTAAAAAATAAGAGGCAGCTTTGTAGCCGATTAAAGAATGGCAACAAGCAAAAAGATCAAGGGGCAAAAAAGTAACGACGTGTTGAGTTTTACTGGTCGTCTCTCGCCTGGAAGGATTGGACAAAGGTAAATGTGGTTGGACAAACTTAAATATGGTGAAAAAAAAGTCAGTTGTTGGCCGTTAGGGCGCATTGTTACATCCAGCTAAATGGACGGTGTGTATTTCTGAGATTTATGAATTGAATTGTTCTGTAGAACTATAGAAAAACCCAGGTACAACTTTAGGACGAAACACAAAAAAGTTAGAAAGCGTAAGAATAATAGGCTAAAAAAGCCTGACTTAATGAAGAAGCCGTGATAGATCGGCAGATCGAATACTGCACAGCGGAACGTCAGGGGCTAGAACGCTAGGAAAAAAAATAGGACTTAAAATGGGCGGAACATTCTGGACAAAGCTGTACATCCATTTGCCCAGTTGAACGCACTAGACTGCTAGAGGAATGAAAACCCACTGGTTAGCCTCCTTTTAACAGCTAATTTGCTGTTTCCAAAGGTTGCTAGTAATGCCCTTCTTATCTTCGCAGCCAATTCACGGGCCCTACATGGAGCTTCATCTGGATATTAGCATCAGCGAAATTGTCGTTACGTTAACGAAGTTGCTTATGTAACTGTAGCTGCAGCCAAGCGTGCTCAAAGAAATGCGAATCGTCCATGTACCTGTATGGAAGGCGGCAAAAATACACATACAAAGAAATGATAGCTCTAAAAAGACTTGGAGGGAAGAACGCGGGGACGACACAAGATTAAGAGGGGAAATTATCCCTTAACTTACTTGCCTTATCATTTTTACCAGTCTCTGATATCCTAACATGTGTAGTCCGCGGTCTCGAAGCTGCCGGGATTCGCTTCTTATTAGTTTTGCTCCATCCTGCTATTGTTGATGGCTGCTTGGGGATGCATTGTTATTGTTGATGATTATGCTGTTCTCAGATTGGTCTTTGCTTTTCGTTGTCGTTTGTACCGGGCGCCTCAGTACGATGCCCTGCAGTCTCAACTATGGTTAGTTCTCAACGGTAGCTTTGATTATTAATTCTATTTTACACTGTAATTGCCGCTTGTTCCGTCCTCACTACTTCCTGTTGATGTAAATAGCTAATTGGTCCTCTCTCCTTCTACAGGCTTTACTCAAACAGAGGGACGGACATAAATGCCTTTGTCTTGTTTCATAGGTCTGTACTAATTTTTTTGTTAGTTACGATTGAAGCGATACAGAGTACGCCGACGACAAATGCGGACGGAAAGGCAATGCTACCGGCCGATGTAACCGAATTCAGACAGGGCAGAAAGCCAATGTCTGCTATGAGAGAAAAATCCGTGCGTATAATATATAACAGTTGACAAATTTATGTAAATATTGAACGTGAACAAAGAACAACCACGCGCTAATTCTTTAAGTAACTGTAAAAATGTTGTTTGTAGAATTTTTGTTTCTTATCACGTTTAAGGTATCCGTAGATGTGTTGGACAAGACGGCCTTTTTTAGTTAATTCCAGCATTACATTATATAGCAATATGTACTGTGTTTCTAGCTTTGATCAGTTTCATGACGTTCTCATTAACGTCGACCGAAGCCAAGACACAGTATTGCTTATTGGCTATTTTGTCACTCAACTAGTAGTTCTCAGACGACACAGAAATCCGCTCAGAACCGAAAGTGTTGCAGTCCATTCAGCCTTGGTTGAGTGCTTTGCCTGCAGCATTTAACTTAATCGAATTAATGTCCTGAATGACCTCCGCTCTAAGGAACACAAATGAGGACAAAATACTGGCCAGGGTGAATCGAGTCGGAGAAGAACAGCTTTCAAATTTCGAATAGTGGCGACACGTTATAACCAATGACCGCCTGGTTACGGAACACGGACCGCTGGCAGATATAAAAACGAAAAAAATGACAATTCGGCATGAGAGAGACTTTGTTCTTTCTAGTTGTGTCGTTTGCCTGCCCGATGCCATCACCACACAACGACAACGATGAAAGCAGCGCTAGCAATGGTTGTTCCTACCGACCGTTAATCGGCAGAACACGTCAGTAAAAATGACAAAGTAAAATCTAAACGTGAAATGCTAATTGCGTTGCGCGTTGACGTTTTTATGGTCTAGCGTGCGTCCACACTCCATCTTTCTTTCAACGTTCGCTTTCGCTTATCGCTTCGTATCTGCTAGTTCGCTTTCGAAGTTTCCAGTAGTTGACTGCAATGACAAGGGTGACCCGATGCGGCCGAGCAAACCTTACGCGGTCTATGCTGGTAAGGGACTTCAAGCAGAACAGCAGCATCATCATCGTGCTCACGAATAGAATTGTCGATTAGAAAATGCTATGCGATGCAATGGTTTTAGCTAGCTGGGGATGCGAGACCAGGATTTAGATCATAGCGCAATAAGGAGGGAGCAGTTTGGAAGCAAAGTGCTCCAAGCGCAAGACGGACTGAAGGCGATACGATGGAGAGGTGCTCTCAGGAGGTAAACTACTGATAACAACGAACGCATGACAGGAGCAAACGACAAGGGACGGATTCAAAGGGGCAATGATGGCAAGAGGTGGATTAAAAGAGGCAACAATGGCAAGGGCCTGATTGAACGATTTAGGGAAGAGAAGAGATTGCAAGCATAAGAATAGACAGTCTGCTGACTGTCTAAACCAGACAAAGTGTGGAGCGGGGCTTTTGCTTACGTCAGCAAGGATGTTATCGTTAGGTGCATTCTGCACATGCTACTTTTCAGCTGAGATTACGGGCTGTGACAATTCATCCACTAATTGTGGTTGGTAAGCTACTGAACTTTGTCACCGCCGTCTAGTATGAATAAAACCGTTGAAAACATGAGAATACCAGCAGTGAAAGCAGAAGATACTTTTGGAGCAACAAGGTAGTGCACTTATGCCGGTTTCGGAGCGAGTTTTCGTTGATGGTCTACCTTGTAACACACTTGTGATCTATGACTATCTCAGACAAGAGGCAACAAACAAACAGTTCTCTCTAATCGTCTGATCATTGTCGTGTGAAACGTCGTGCCTTGTCAGTTCACGGTGCTGCTAGATGTTGTTTAAAGCTATCGAAACGACCTAGTACAAATCGAGGTCGTCAAAGCTTCGACTCTCGACAAAAGTAGACTGCGAAGCGAAAAGTCAACAACCCTTCAAATATCCTAAATAGGCTTGCTCCTTTTGCGCGGATAGTGTGTCCATCGGTCCGGCACTTTCTAATACAGCCCGTCTTGAACTGCATGTGTGTTATACTTAAGCTACGCGTCCTATATAGAATACCTGCCAGGGCCTCTTCTTCGTCAAAGAGCTCTCCGAAGTAGAACGATCTAAAATCCCATCGCAAACAAATTAGTAATTATATTTAAAAATGAGCTCCACTTTTCTACAGCTAAAATATGCCACTAAACAAGGCTCAAGCCTTACGTTGCATACTGTATCCGTCGCGTACCGTTCAACATGTGTATATATATATATATATATATATATAAATATATATGTATATATATAAACATGTATAACATGGATATACTTCGCCTTGTGCCGAACGTTTCAACTCCTACATTTCACTCTGTTATTAAGTATTGCTGTGAATTATTGGTCGTCAACAGGAATTAGGTCGGTTCTTATCGTTAAGCTTGCAACTTCTCCACATTTGCGCCAACTTTCTACGATTCCTAGATAGATATATTTCAAGCTTAGTCACCACGGCGACCGGAGGAATATATAACCATCAAGTGTAGAGCGAAAACGGACTCTGACTTGGAGAAGTATCTTCTTAACTTCTTCATAACACCTAAATGGCTCTAACTTTCACTACACCTTTGTATATTTTCTTTACAAAAGCTGGTTGCATTCGAAAATGTAAGTCTTTGATGCGGGCCGTCACTTGTCGAGCGCCGTGTTCTATTCTTTCTTTAAGTCTACGTACAACAATGCGTAATTTTCCGTGTTGATCATTGACGCACAAGTTATAGCGCCTGTGAGCGCTGGATAATCCCTCCCCTAGCACTAACAAGATCTGGTAGGAAAAAGAGCATCGACAAACGGGGCATCCGGATGTTTTTTGGTAATAGCAGTCGATATGGTAAACTATGACGTTAATGCAAAGCGAAATCCTTGTCTACTTCTCAGTGGACGTTCAGCTTTGTGTCAATAGATATGTGTCTGCATCTGGATACGTATCGAAGTCGCGAAAAAAGCGCACCTTCAAGATCGTGCCTACACGTCAGACTTCGAAGTGGGCACGTCACATTCTTCAGAGATCCCCACGTACCGCCTTACTTTTGTGCAATTGAAAGCGTGAAAACCGCTTGCTCCCGATTAGTCTTTAATATGCGCTCGCGACTATGTTTCAGCTCCAATCGATGTGTAGTAAACAGTACAGCCGATACAGCAGCTCTATTCAATCTGAGGAGACGGGTGCAAAGGACGCGTCCTAGCAGATGCTTCCTTTCTTCCCCTGCCATATTGAAAGAGCTCGGTCGCCCTTCTATTCCTTGGGGTACCTTTATGTACCTTGTTCCCTACTCGCGATCTTTTTCGTAATCCTAACGACCTTTTCCATACCCATAGCGACAAGATACCTTAAGCATACTGAAACAGTGAACTCACTTCGGCAGAAGATCAGGCCTTTAAACCTTTGCCTTGAGTCGAAGTTCTCACAGTATGAAGACGGGCGGTCCTTGCCCTTTGAGCAGTTGGGGCGCGCTATTGAATAGAAGAGAACCTGTTTTGCTAGTCGCTGCGTTTGTTGCTACAACCGTCGTTATGTGTTGGCGACGCTGAGCACGAAACCGCGGAAGCGGTGGGTAAGGGGCACGGCGAAATCGACTAATGCTGGGCGAGGTGAATGGAGACAGCTAAGCATCAGCAGATTCTCTCGAGTCCTTTGAGCGAAAATAGCATAGCCGCGACATGAATGCTGCTAGACCACCATAGCGAATAAGTATCCCTCAGCAAAAGATACGCATTTTGCAGTAGCAGGGCCAACGTACCTTGGATTGGCTTGATACAATCTGGCCATACAAGCTACATACGATGCCTTCCTATGCTTAACTAGGCCGTGAGGCAAACCATTGGGATACGTACGTATCTTAGGAACGAAAAGCGGACGTTGCCGCCGACCTGACATGCTGCTGCTGTCCGACGCTACGCTGAGATGAGCGTACGGTGTGCTTTCACCATTGTCTTCTTTGTGAGACTGCGCTCGTGAATGTAGAAGAAGGCTTCAGTGTTTTTACTTAGCGCAGAAGAGACATTTCTTGTCTTCAACCTCAATGGACGACAAAAATGCGGTGAAGATTAGATAGCACGGATCGTGCGGCTGTATTGCAATGTTCGCCATGAATGATCCATCGCCCCTGCCACTAAAAAAACCAACGAAAAACAACCGATAACGAGTGCATGCAGCCGGCCACTGCGTGATGTACGCTGTTACGAGTAGTAGCCATAGATACCTATGACCCATAGATACTGCTTGAAGTGTAGGGATTGCCAGACCACCAGTGCACAGCTGTAGTCTTTACCGATTTATTTTGTATCAGAACTATGATGAAGTAAACAACTATCGACTGTACGAGGTTCAACACATTGTATAGTTGTGTTAATGAAGACAGTCTGGTGTTTGTTTACTATGACAGTACTTGATTATCATAAGCTATGAATGTTCTACATGTTGAAGTTGAATTTAATCGTTTGTAAGAGCTAATTTCGTTATTGCCATCTGACTATTCAAATCAGTGACCACACAGTACCAGACCATTAGTAACTAAAGTAAAAATCATTCTTCGTATAGGCAAGTGATTTGCCTTTCTTCGTGAGGTATCAGTACAACATTTTTTTTCTCGCAAACAAAACTATGTGTTTATAAATAAACCGTTTTTCAAAATGTGCGTGTTTAATGTATGAAGTTTTATATAACTGAATTATATTCAAAGAAGCACGTGATTTCCCTGTGGATAATATACA
>NW_019211454.1:15896279-15920555 GCF_002443255.2 Varroa destructor | reverse complement strand
ATTCCACACGACTCGACGTCCTACACCCCCCCCCCCCCCGCTATATTTGCCGGTGAATCGGTTATTAGCCTTCGGTAGCCCAGTATCGACCCGGTTCTAAGCCCGAGTTGTATTCAACAAACCTTGGACGACCAGTTTTACTATTTTAGTTACGGCGTCTGCACAGAGTTACACGCGAAGGTCGTTTGCTAGAGCGGCGTTCGAGGTGCTCATGCACTCATCTGTTCTTCCAAGATCCACCGATTGTCGGTTCGGTTCATTCATTCTATTCTCCGGGCTTTCAAACGAGAGTTTTTTCTCCTCAATTTTGGCAGCAACCCAAAAGCTTCCTGTGAGCTGAGTTAGAGGTGGTTAACAAGAGCAGCAAACCTGCAAAAAGGCCAATAGGCTGAGTCTGATTTTGGGCTCTGCTTCCTTTCGGAACTAACAACGTTGCTGTTCTTGCAGAAGTGACCCAGACAGCGCCGTGGTGCTGCACTCGTAACCGATACTGAAGACCTTAGTAGATCTTTACGAGCAAATCCGTTCCGTCAGAGAGCAAGTCGTCTTTTACGTCTTTACCATACGCCAGGTAGAGGATTTCAAAGAAAGGCGGGGAAATACATTTGCCTGTTAAGGGCTGTCAGCTATAAGCCGCCCTTAGACATTGTTGGGAGCATCTATAGAGAAAGACTGTGTGTATTCAAGTGAGAAGGAAAGTGTCGGATCAACTTGGAGTCGTGCAACTGAACGAGTTAATGATGACGCAGTGGTGTAGCTCTCCATTTAAGCTAACTTAGCCGAATCAGTGTTTCTATCCTTCTACAGAACTATATCAGGGTAACTTTCTACAACGGGTTGTTCAGTGGTTGAACCGACGGTTGACAGGATCCTAAATAATTTTTGAAAAGGGTCAATGTGCTCTATACCAAAATCTGTTCAGCTAATGTGATTTTTTCGTATCAAAGCGATTGTGTGTTTAGAACATAACCAGCGGCAAGGACGACCAGGATACAGACATTTAAACCCATCGTCGTTACGTAAGAAACTACCGACGACCATAGTTAAATGATGCAGAATACTCATATATTTTTAAGCTTAAGCCATGAAAATTTTACTTTACATTAAAAAACAAAATTTTATCAAAAGAAGACCTGTATGTTGCCTAGAGTGTATGCTCGTTAATATTTGGTTTTGGTACATTGGCCTTTAGTAAGAATCAGTAGATATTTAGGTCACTATGTCACTTGTGAGACCTTTACTGGGTTAATTATTATTAATAATAATAATAATAATAAGCTGCTGTGAGTGATTATATGGTAAAATCTCGCCTAGGCTGTAGCTTGATTGCACGTGATGAGATACAGTTATTCCAGCATCATTAAGTCTGTTTACTAACAAGCGTAAATTTAGAAGTCTCTATACACCGGTAGCTTTAATCGCCCATTATAACGTATGCTAATTTCTTTGAAATGTGAATAGACCGTCATTGGTTGTCCCATCATAGCGCGGCACAGTAAACGTTCCCTCGCTATACGCTTACCTTCTGCTTCCACATTCTTCCACATTCTTCGTAAAGTATGTTTGAATGGTTTTTAATGAAAAGTCTACTTTTCTTTTTTCTACATTATCTTCTAAGGGCCTTCTGCCACGCATGGGCATCATCACCCAATACTCCACGCGCTTTCTGCTGCTTACTGCCACTGCATATGCCCCCACTGCATTAGACAGTCCGTAACTGAACATTTCTACCCAAGAAGCTCGTGCTGACAAGGACTGTCGTCACAATTGCTGCTAACCGATAGTTGGCTAAGCCGGGCTACGTTTGACCGCAAATGGAGTGCAACGCTATATATATATATATACATACATACACCATCTAAACTGAGACTTTTCTTATGTTTTGCGTCTAATCCTTGATATTCAAATAGAAATAGACCCTTTAACGATTTTTTCTTAAATATCATTTACTACAATTGCGGGTTGAATTGAAAGGGAGTTAAGCCACAACCTAGTCATTTTCAAAATATTCCTTCCTTTATCTGCAACTAGCTCTTCAATACTAACCGCGCGTCAAGCGATATCGGTAAATGAAAGCCCGATGAAGTGTCACTCGAAGATACTACACGCAAAAAGCTTCAACGTAATTCATTTTTGGATTTATAGCAGACCAAAAGTACCACAAAGGTATAGATAATTTCAAAAAAACTAATTTGGAGCTTACCTAGATCATTTATTGACAACTGACAGCACTTTCCTCTATCAAATGATTGTTTCTGTATCGAAAGTTCGGAATTTTTGAGTTTCTTGAGTCAGTGGTCATCATAAGATCTATTGACGATCGCAGGAGAACGTTTTCCGGACTTTCGAGAAACTGTATGAAAACTAGTGGTAACGTAGATTGCCGATTTCGAAGTAGAAACAGATATTTTAAATATCGACGAAGGTATTTCCCAGCACGGAAATGTTGTATGATAACTGAGCTTTGCTTCAATCTAGAAAACGACACATTGTTTTGGTGATTTGTTTTAAAAAGAACCGGTTGTCTATCTTCTAGTATTAGGAGTGGCAGATTAGCACGACAGACAGTCGAACAAGGTTTTCTTTAATTTCGTTAACGCATCGTTCTGTACTTTCTGATTATGTCTTATGGATATAGCCATTCATATTTGTCCCACCCTGTACAAATATATATACAAAAAGAGAGAAAACAATGCCGACCAGAAAGAAGAACAAGCAGGCAAATAGGGTCACGCGTCTTCGAAGACGTTGACTGCTGCTCTACGGAACTACTTATTATATAGAATTAGGAACTTTGGACGATAACTTCTAGTAACTACTTGAGATGAGAGAACGTGGTCTAGCTGCATCATTGCCTGTTGCTGAGGTCGCGCCGTGGAAGCTACAAACATAGTGCAAAAATCACGTAATAATTACTGCTGTTGTTTTTACCAGGTTGGTCGAGTAGTACTGGTTAAAGACGTACGTATTTTAGTATTATAATAAGGAAAATGATATTTATGAATGGCATTCATACATGCCTGTTTCGTTAACCAAGGCTTTATATTTAATCACAATTATATTATTATCAGAAAAAGATTTCTTGTTATAGTAAAGCAGGTCAGAGTTGCGTCCCGACACAAGCAAAAAGCTACTACCAGGCGCAGCAGAGGATCATATATGAGGTAAAACTATGTTCATAGCACTGATATATAGAGGAAAAACTTTTCCGCAACAAAAAAACCATACACTAAACATGGACCCGAAAGAAATAGAGGAAGAAGGAGCGACTTAACTAGCCGTCGGTTTCGTTCCGTTTTTCCCCACGCAAGACCCATGAAACGCCAGATATCGATGTAAGGGAACGAGGATCAACAGGAGGCGAGAACGCACGTATGACAAAATAGAATCCACTTACGGCGTACAAACGGACCTACGAAACAACCTGCATGATGACGATAATACGTACGACTAGCTGAGTATAAAGAGCGTGCCACCGCGCGCCCGTGTTTTACACACTCGGCCACATTTCCAACCCCAGCCTGCCGAGTCCAGCGAACTCAACATCGTGAACACTTTCGCTCTTAGTTTTTCTCGCAGGTTGATCAGAACATTCGTTCTTTGTCATCTTTACTTCATGTTGACTTACTGCAACCCTCGATCAAAGATAAGAACTCGAAATACGTATCTTATTCTAATCTTCTCTTCCTAACGTTCCAGTCGAACCCACTCTGTATTAGAATGCAGAAAGTTCATAAACATGCGCGTTTGTGTATGCTGCGTCGTTCCTTTGTACGCTGTTGCCGTTGGCGGGGCTGCGGCGTGCAATATGCTCTATGTTGAGTCGTATCTGAATTCTCTATTGGAGCAGAGGCAGTTGCCTGCCGTATTAGCTCTCTATAGCGCTATTTTGGTTTTCTGCTGCGTTCTGCGCCCTCTTCGGTTTCCCCCTATTGCTCCGCAGCCGAGCGCTACCACGAGGACTGAAGTGCAAGCTTACGCCGGATGAATAAAATAACACTACAGATCCGAGTGCCTCTGCCGACACCGCTACTACCGTCACGGCCGTCAGCATCCGTATTGTTCCTTTACTTCACTTAGAGTTCATCATCATAATGATGACCACCATGGTCATCATCATAACCATCATCATCATCGCCACTGCAAAGTCACTGTTTGTACAGCGCTGGATCTGGTAAGGCACCTTGCCCCGAGTGATCTTTCGAGCCGTTGTCTTGTAAGTATATCTGACGAGGTTATTATTTATGAATATATGTACTGTACTACAAAGCTATGAAAAAAAGAGAGACAAGGAGAAGATTGTGAGTCTGAGGGGCGAAAACGGCACTTCAATTCACCTCTCTACTTTATAATTACAGAGCTACTTGCGGTTAGTCAATTTGCTGTCAGCAACAGTTGCCATAACAAACGCTGTGATCAAACTGTTCAAAGCTTTCGTTCTTGGCCAAGTTCTCAGACTGAAATAGACCATACATTGGCTGCGACTGCGAGACAGCAAGCGATCAGTCATTAAGGCGATGAGCTGGTATTAAGAATAGGATCGAGCCATCGCAAAACAGCCTCAAACATGCGCTCCCGATGTCAGCGGCCTGACAATAGAAACGAACCACGCCAGTCCTTAAAAGTTGGCGATACAACGGAGACGAAACGCGGAAGCAGGTACCCTGACAGCTCTGACGACTCCTCGCCCCTCGAGAGGCCTTAACACCTCTGTGTCGTATAAACCCACCCCATAGTAGAGGAAACCTAGACATTAAATACTCTTCCCTCCCACGCCGCCTAGCGTTTCGTTTTGCTGCAACTCGTCTGCACGACCAGAGAGCGACTCGTTCCGCCGGTTCTTTTGTCTGCCGTTATTATTGTTGCGTTCCTCCTTATCTCCGCCATTTCTCCTACACCTTATGTTCCCGTTCCTGTTGGATGAATAGCCAGAACAAACACCAGTAAGGCTCACCTGGCTCGTTAACTAGGACATACGGCGCATACGCCTTTCCAACCAGCCAGCGACTCACAGATCAACCGCCCCAAACGACGAGTGTTCGGCATTAAGCAACAGTTCGCAGCGTTAACGTCAGTAAAACAGCGGGCCCAGCCAATTCTATTAACGTAATGCTAGTGGAGACCGGTGTCGGCGAAAGCAACTACCAGGATGCCACCAAACAATGACATAATGCTGCTTCTGCTACATCCGGGATTTGCTGTGCTTCTTCTCTCTTAGGCGTTATCTCCCTGTCGGTCCCTGCTGTCGTTGAATGATCGTTGCGACTCGACTATTATGGCCAAGTTCATCGGAAGAGCGCGACAAAATGTTGGACAGGCTAGAAACGAGAAGGAGGGACGATGGACATATAAGGGGCATACATAAGGAAAATGCTCTAACACATGTAATGCGTTCGCTACCGCTACCGCCAGAGATAGTCCTGTAGTTCACACTGCGACCCTTTCTGCGGATCATAGTGAAGGCGAAGGCACAAAGCGAACGGAAGCTAAGTTCCACCGTATACTGATGTTCGGTATGCCTCCGAAACTGAACGCGAGGTGAGAACCGAACTGCCTATCCAGCTGTAACCGTTAAAGTTCTATTGCCGGCGGTAGCAGCAATACAAACCGTACGAGCTTAAGTTTCTATACAGTAACGTATAACGGTCCTAACCGTTCGCGGAAGGGACTCGTCGGCGCTAACGTATATAAACCTTCAAAGGACGAGACGAAGCAAAGTGTAGATCTTAGCCTATAATAATAGTTATTGGCTATATTATGCATCAACACTCAATGTGTTGTAACACGACACAGTTTTCCTTGTTCTCCATATTGTGTATGTTTCTTCCCTGAACAGACGGCATCCTCTTATAGTATGGCACGCTTGAATATACGTTGATAGCAATACAATTCACGTGAAATAAATACTGTTATTATTATACTAGACCAGAAGGACGTAGGCGATATATACATGCATTTACCATTTCAAATTGCATATTTCAGGTCGGCTCGCTCGTAGAACATAATTTTTTTCACTAATCTAATAACACCGCAAGCAAAATCGTCAAGCCAAAGACCTGACGTAGACTCGATACGATGGAATGCATTCAGTGGGATCGTTACTAAATCTTCTCGGACATTTCCGAACAACGGTCCATTACCCAAAAGCCCATCGAGTCTCTGACTTACCACCGGTGACCAGGATTCCTGTTGGAAATTCCCGCTTTAGGACAACAGTAAGCCCACGGCAGGCCAAAAGTAGGCCAACAATTGCCGCTGCCACCAATAACGCCGACGCCGTTGGTGCCTCTATAAGGCTGTCAATCGAGCATCCCGTTGGTGATGGCTGGTTGCTTAAAGAAAAATTGATGGCTTGCTTGTTACTCTTTCCTATCGTTTGATCGGTCTGGTGCCCACTACAGCTGGACGCAGCAGCACTTTTCTTTACCAGGGTCCTGGTAGCCGCCGTCTATCCGACGCTCTCACGTTGGACGTCTTGGACCCAACTGTCGGCTTCGTTCCTTAAGATGAAATAAGGGCTCTGCACTATAGCAGCTAGCTATATTATTGCTTCAGCTGCCGCTTTTACTGGCATAGGCGCCAGTCGACATTCGGCCTATGGCCAATGCCCGACGCCCATGCGGAACACTGCGCCCGCCCGGTGAAGCTACAGACGTTAGGTTCTCTGGCTTCGTTTGTTCTTTTTTTCGTCCTTTCCATAGCTCCACGCCGTATGCTCTTCGCCGTTGGTCGTGTGTAGATTGGAGAGGTTGGTTGTGCTCATGGTGTATTATTCCGCCCAATGCGCCTTCGCTGAAGAAGGCGAACAAGAAGGAGAGAGGGTAACTAAGAAGGCTCTATAGAACTGAAAAGGCTAACGGGCCTTGTAGCAAGCCATCGGCTTGTGATTCATAATAAACTTGAAGACAGTGAAAGAAAAAGTTTCCGGTAACAACGTGTTCTGTCTTGCCTGTACAATGGAGCCTATAAAAGCCTCCGCAGTGTTGTAGCGGGTTTTACTTTTGTGGATGCTGCTAACAAAGCAATCCTCAACGAAGGCAGATCGACTTTACGACGTATGATCGCCGCTATAGCTACTCAGGAAGAATTGAGAAACGATTGAGATTCAGTCTGAAGTATCTTTTTCTCCATTGATCTCTACTAATTCTTGCAACTGTCCTGCTTTGTGCGTGCATTATAGCAAAATTATATATCTGTTACAGTTTGACGACTGGCGAAACATTAACGGCGAAAAATGATCGAATATAGCATAAACACTGATGAAACATACAAGCTAGCAAATGCGACATTCGGCCGATTGTATTGCAGCTTTTTTGTTATATCACACTTTAGCGGAGCATTGCGTGCCACTACACAGGCAAACTGGCTTGGATATATATATATATATATCCAAGCCAGATATAAAGAGAGAGAGAGAGAACATGAAGCAGGTCTTCCAAAGATCCTTATTTGGAAGCACCGTAGGGGCATAGGAGCCGCATTCTGCATATCGTCATCGTGCCCTTCTACACCAAGCTTCTGTACGGAGCACTCGAATGGTGAAACGGCAGAGGGAGATGGATAGACATGCGCGGAGACCAGTGGTCTGAGCTCACTATTAGGCACACACATACAGTAAAGTTTGTCGGCATTTTCCTCCTATGAGAAGTCTAGAATGCTGCGTCGGCAGGGATCTCACCCTATCCACCACTTCCCTCTGTTCTTTCTCTTACTCATTGCAGCTGAAGACACTTAATGCAGCTGTTCCTTCCAGTGCCCTTTGTCCGACAGCTATTGCTGTTCTCTCCGTTGAAGGACTCGGGGTTCCGTGCTAAGAAGGCAAGAGAGGAACTAGCTATGGTGTCGTTGCCCTGATGCTGTTAAGCGCGACCCATCCAGGCATCTTTCCCCCTCTCCTTCCTTTCCTCTTTCTTTCTCTTTTGGGCGCCCATCCATACTTCCTCTTCTACTGCCGCCCCTCGACCCCTAACTTACCCCATTCGCAGCTCGTCCGCAGTCTGTCTTGCTTATCGGAGATGATTTACGGCCATGCGAACAGTAGTACCAGTGCGCAGAAGCAGTGCTGCTTCCGCCGCTACGTAGCTGTTGTTGCATTAGTTCGTTTGGTGCTAGCTTTTCTGCTGATATTGTCACCACTGCCATTCTGGCGGATGCTCATGCTTCTATGTAGCATGGGGTGTGCATGGCCCGGGCACACTTGCTTCTAGCTCAACTCGCTCCCATGGAGGACACCACGATTCCCTCTGGCTCCGTGGCAGCATGGACCGTGCTGTAGCGTTGTCGACCCTCCCGGATAACATGCAGCCCGCCGCCTCGATGAGACTGGTGGTGGATGACGCAAGCGGACGGCGGCACGTGTGGCCAGGTCTCGAAGGTTTATGGGAAGTTTACGGAAAGGTGGCAAAGAGAAAGAGATGCTACGCTCAAAGAAGATTCGCGTTCCAGCCTTTTTCCCACTATCCCAACTTGACCTAGTACACGTCTCCCTTACGATGGCCCGGCCACAGCGAAGTACTGCACTGAGTCGTTGTAACATTGCTACTGTCGACGCATTTGTTCGAATCTCAGCCATCCCCATAGCTTTCTTCGCCATAGATGGCAACATGACCATACATACATACGTAGACACATATAGTAAGATACCTTAGATTGGATCGTCGGTAGCCTTCTGGCAATGGCATGTATTTTGCACTGGATTCGCTCCCATTTTACCCTCGCTGCTTCGTGTTCGTTGAGCTGAATCTTTACCAGAATTCACAAAGTACGCGGTTAGTAGATACGGCACTGGGAGCAAGTGAAAGCGTTTCGCCCATCGGAGCAGAAAATAGGACAACTATTGTCCATGAAAGAGTCCAAGCGCCGACCTCTAAGTGAGTGTGAGTACCCTTATTTAGTTTACGGCAGTGGCATGACACCTTTTAACAGAAGACGTTTATGTCGCCTATACGCATCATTGAGCTACGCTTTCTGCGTTCGAGACCTTCATATGGTTTATCGGTTGGCGTATGAGTAAACAATTCCCTCAGTTCGTTTATACCAACATCATATATACTCGCTACCTATCTAGTGCTATGTTATATTATTTTCATTATTTGTTTATTGTTAATTATTACCACTGCAGCTGTCCAGTATACAGTGAAGTGTAACTAAATAGCGAAAATACAGCGCAAGGCCGAAGAGCTAACTGGAAGTCCTTTGCCTGTTTGACAGTTTACTATAGAGATAGAAATTCCCGACATAACGCGTCGAAGATCTCTGCTCGTTATACATGCACTATAGTTGCTTGACCTATGCTACCAGCGTTTGTATTTGATTTGCCGACTTGATACGAGTAAGATACGAAAACGAAAAGCTAATGAAATTTCAGATAGACTCATCTGCTGGTTAGTCATCTATGTGAAGTACAGAGGCGAGGGCAAAAAGCTCGGGGGGCAATAGGAAATGAAGCATGGGGCCAATAATAAAACCGGGACTTGCCTGGTGTGAGAGTATTCCAGTGTTTAATGGAAGAGGGCAAACGCGCCGACACACGGTTAGGTAACAGAACTACGTTAGGTAAGTGATGCACGCTCACCACTGAGCCAGAACAATCTCCATTGGGTAGCATAAAGTACTAAGGAAAAAGAGGGAGGAATGAAAAGAAACGAACGTCTTTATAAATGATTTGCTTATATTTGCTCCTGCCTAGTTCAGGTCACGCTTCAGGACCGGACTCACAAACGATTTAGGGAATCAATAAGAAAAGCTAATAAGTTTACCTTTTGTGGGGACCGGTTGGGAATAAAGGCGTGGCGTGGTCAGCTGCCGGCCAGTGGATGACAGAAAGATCGTTACCGCACCATGGCCAGCAGCTAGCCATGAAAAATCAGCTAGAGCGGATGGAGTAGACAAATATTATCAACAACCGTAAACGCTTTTCAGTATGACCGGTTTGATACGATATCCGCGATTCAGGATTACCTAGATTCAAGCTGAGCGTTTAGAAAACGCGTTTGGTAAAAACGTACAAAGCTTCATTTCGCGTTCCAACATCTGCGATGCAATGCATACGCACATTGCTAACTTCTTGAAAAGTCCGCCATTCGCGATCAGTCAACAGGAATTCTACAGAGGGAAAACGGGAGTTACTCTTCAAAGCCGGCGAGGAATACCTGCCGACCACGAGACCGACGGTAAATATATGGCCAATGGCCAATAAGCAACCGGTGATCGGTGACGGTAGCTATTTACGGATGCCGCTAGGTACATAGTAGAACGTCGCGGTTAATGACATATACTTGGGTGATACCAGGAAAGCAGTAAAGAGAACGGCCATATTGACCAGCACCCGCAACAAGTTCAATATAAGGCTGAGAGTGACAAAGCGTTATGCTGGATAAGGTCGCCAGAATATTTCGCGTTCATCCGCACACTGGATCTGCGTTAACCACCAGATAGCCTCGTTTGTAGCTACGATCAGAAGTCTCCTATAGCGTGAATAGCCGTTGTAAATCTTGTGGCCCGCATCTGTTTCGACCACTTTGTAAGCATGGGCCCACTCTCCTCTGAAACCCCTGAGACTTATCTAGATGACTTACACGAGAAGGACTGCATCGGCAGAAATCGACGGGAATTTTATTCCCAACATGCACTTCCTGGTCAGTGCACGCATTAATCAGAAGGTAGATACTTCGATGCTTCGATTGAAACTGTTCTCTAAATACATTAGGTTATCAACCAATATATTCCATTAAGCTTCTGTTAATTGTGAACCATCTCCGATTTTTCTTGGACGGTGATTGATAATGAAGAGCTACTTTAAGCTTTACAAGTCTATCGTTGGGCTTTTGTTAGAGTACGAAGTTGTGGCCGGTCCTTTACACTTAAATAATGAACATATTGAGCAAGGAGGCAGTAAATTTACGATATCAATTTGTCTACCAGGTCAACAATCTGCGAGGATTTCTCAGGACATTTGTTCTGCGTATGGTGAAGATACTAAAGCTGAGAGATGTAACCTCGCTTAGTCATAATCCTTCTTTTAAGGTGGCTCAGAGGGACGTCAAGTGATGGACGGGAACGCTATTTTTAAACTTGGCAAACCGTTTTTGAGTAGTACCCTCAACTATAAAGTGGGTTATTTCAGCTAGCTTTCGGCTTCGACTAAAGAAAGATCTGAAGTGTTGTGCACGCTGTCTTTTCCGACCCGATACACCTATTTATTGAACACGGACTTGACATAAAATTTTATGATCCGAAGACAACAGATTCTGGCATAGCTCTGTGAACGGACGAAGAGTCGGGTAAGCTGAACAGTAGGAACAGTTAATAATAACATAAGTTTATATTATACGATAGTGATCTAAATCATTATATTAATTAGATTATAAAAGTCATAATAGCCCCTGCTCATGGTCACGACGCGTCCGATACCGTCTACGGCAAGACGAGGCACTCATCGTATCCCCTTACCATAACAGGATTGCATACATCCAACCAGCTGTTGCCATTATTGGCAAGCATTACGTTTTATATAAGCAGTCTAAACAGGTTAAGTTTAAAATTGGCTCATTTAGGCTGATTGTCTTTAACTAAATAATCCGTTTTGCTACGAGCTTTGTATATACTTGAAACTCACAAGTTCATCAATCGACAAAACCGTTGAGCCTAAATGGGAATGATGTGTTTCTGACTTTCGTCACGATACATCGCCGAAAGCGGTCCACTCTCCTTACCATTCTTTGATTTAATCGTCCTTCTGTTTTATATGTCAGGTCTTTTTATGTTTTCTGTCTTTCTTTCGTCTTGAGACTAGGACCAGATCCGCGCCATATATCTATATATCTGAGATACTTCAAACGTAGAGGTTCGTTTTTATTAAGGCAAAGAGCATTTTTCAATAACTCATTAGCTCAAAGCTATGAATGTTCGGTTATACAAGAATTACTATAGTTTTTTTTTTTTTTTTTTTTCTCTTAATTCATGCAGATTACCGTATAGTGATAATCAGAAAAAAATTTCTGCTTTTTTAAGGAGTACTATTTGAATACAGCTGAATACAGAGTGTTCAGCTGAAATCAGATAACACGATATATATATATATATATGTATTGGTAATGCTTGTTTTCTTATCAAGTCTGTTATTTAGACGCTCTTCTGTGGAGAGACAGAAGTTTATTGAGGTTGCGAATTGTTTACAGATCGTCATACGTAAATGGATTTTATATCACGTATAGCAAGCAGCTTGTTCTCTTATAGATATTTTTTCTTCAGTCTAAAATCCGTCATTAATCCTAGACACTCTTGTGAATTGCAAAAATAACTGATCCATTGCCGATATAGACAATCTATCATCTTGGTCCTAGTATAAGCTCAATCGCACGATGACCAGAATAGGCACCAACTTAAGCATTGGCCTAACTACTATCTAGCCTTCTGCATTTCACTAATAAATAGAATTTGCGGTGTTTTCCTTCTACGTTGATGCGACATCAGCACTCAGCAGATGAATCGGGTGTCGTTGGGTCTATCAGTCGATCAGTTCGTTGACAGTCAGTGACCCAAATTTTCTCAGGTCTGCCGAACTGATCGTACAGATAGGACTGAACAATCACTTTGCTCTGAATGGCAGTCGACCAATCAGATCGTGGTTGTTGTTTCTGCCGCCGTTAGCGTCCTGCCCGTTCCGTTGCCCTGTCCGGTCCTCGATGTTACGTTATGTTCTCAGTACAACAACACGATCTTGACAATAGTCCAAATGACGAACAAAATAAATTTACAGAATTATTAATTAAAAGCACAATAATTCTTATGTATATCAGATTGCTCTAGAGTTTATTTGTTCCAACACGTTACTCCATTTTCCCAGAAAAACCCGCAGGCAAAACGTCGAGGAACGGCGTCAGACAACAAATTACGTTATTACCGCCGCTATGTGCCGCCATTGTATTCGTAACAGCAAAAGATGCCGTTTCGGTGTTCGTTTAATGTTATCAGACGGGTCGCGAAGCTCAGACGATTACGTTCAGCCGGAGCAGCTTCACTGATGATTGCTGCCCTGCGCCTGGCCTACAAAACGTTAAATTTGGCAAATCGGCAAAAGTTGTTTATACATTTCTTCTAAGTAACAAGCGATCCGAAGTTGCGCCAAATGATGGCACCAAAACCTCGCCATCGGATCCCTATCTGCCCGCAGTGGGAATTGGCGCTGTGATCGTGGACAACGACTATTTTATATTACTTAAGAACTGCACCCCGATTAAGCGGATTGACTGTTTCAACAGTACAAACGGTGACGTTTCATGTTTTTTTCACAACGCCTAACATGGCGTATTACTGAATGTTAAATATTCCTATGCATTTGATAGGTGCGTCACAGAACATGACGTTCGCTCATATCATACGCCAACCTTTATTATCTATTTATATGTATTTACTAGAATTTAGGCCATGGCGGACATTTGCTGGGTCTGCATCTCATCTATCATGCTACTGGTAAGATCAAACTATCTAATCTAACTATAAGACAAAACTATCTTCATGCGAGAAATGATATTGTTGCATCCATGAGCGCAAGTTAATTGTTAATTAGAACTACCTTTTTGTGTCGATTAGAAGAGACAGTAAAAACGTCCGTCCAAAGCGTGCCCATAACTAAAATGAAAGATCTTTGCCACGACAAAAAATTATGGAAGAACAACTATAGCTTGACGAAAGCAATTGTTTCAGGAAAAAGTTGCATCAGATGTTTCAATAGGTCACTGTCGAGGATCGATGGTAAAAATAAATAAATCTCCTTACTAAAAAATCAAAATTATAGAACAAAATACTTAAATCTCTTCCGTTCTGGGCAAGTGCTAAAGGCACATTTCTACGCTGGGTCAAAGCTGTGTTAGAATGGATGCCTATATTATACTTACATACATCTTTTCCTAGCCAAAAATGGCCCTACTGTTACGTTTCTCGTTACCTAACATCAGTTCAGACAGGATATATAGACACGTGCGGCACGTAGACTTATACCGTATGTTCCGGTTCTTTAGCATAGCTTTCGTTTTTTATGATGTCCATATTATTATAGAAAGCCATTATAGGAAATAGTATGCATAAAATCATCAAGGCAAGGTAATATGAACGCTCGCTCTTCGTGTCAGATTCTGACAATTTTATTGAATAGGATAAACTAATCGGAATCAGCTAATGTATGTAATTTAAATTCTTATGCCTAGCCTTCTAGTGTTGGTTTACCGGGCCATGAGCTTAGTAAGCAACCTGTATTCACTACCCCGTCAAAACATTGTGCTCATAACTGTGAACGCCCATTTTGCACACTTTCATTTCAATCTAGTGCACTATACAGTAGTGCTGTGGACAACTGCTGCTGTTAGAGAACATGCCGTCCCGACACCTAGATCCGCTGGCCAAGCGAGGACCGTTCATATATATAATGCCATCAATTTAGGCTGCACCAACCTAGCAAGTAAGAGAGCCTGCATCCACAGATAACACTGGGAAGCGTCACCTACCCATGACCCTCAAGTGATTCCTGATCCCATCGCATCATTTTGGTGATACTGCAGTAGTCCTCTATCTGTACGCCGAAATTCGCAACTGCGACTACGTCTACATAGACTCTCTAGCCCATACGCGCATTGTCTATGGCTGTTTTGTCTAACAGTCGCATAACCAGGAACCGAAGCGTGTTCTTCTCTTTGAACATTTGCAGCGACTCGTAGCTTCGTTGCCCTCTTTCTTGTCCATTGCCTACTCCTCCTGCTGTTACCGCTGTTTTAGCAAGCTTTCCGTTTCGATGGCATTTCCACCGAACGGCGCTTTTTCTATTTTCTTCGCATGTGCCTGCTTCCATGTGTCCTGCCTTCAGATGGTATTCGCGACGCAACCCCACCTGCCGCTGCGGGCGCAACCACAAAGATGGAAACCCTGATCCCGCCGTCGCCAACTAGACTTTCCTTTTCGTATCCGCATCTTTGTACTTCCATTCAACTGAGGCTCAAAAAACTAGGGTTTTTTGCCACTGGTGGAAGTGTGGGTGGAAAGCGGTGTCGCGAGTCGCCAGGAACGTGAAACAGGAATTTAGCCCTTTCTCTTTTCTGCCGATGGGGCTCTGGTAACGATAGGAACAGCAGCAGTAGCGGGAGACGAGAGGAGCAATAGCGGTGACACTAGCAAGCGGCATAAGCGACAGTAGCGATTTCGAGTTAAAGCTCGCCCTCGGTTCCTTTGCGTTCGTAACCCGTCTTGTGTCGAGCTTCTGCATCGTCGTCTTGGTTGTTCCACTGCACTCGCTGTCCTGCGTGCGAGTGGCAGCGTCCTCCTCTATTAATTATCCACTACAGAACGCAGGCCAGCGAGAGGCGGAAAAGGTAAAGCCAGCGGCTGCTTTTCTCCTTGTGTTTCCGTTCTGCTGCTATTGTCGCCGTTACTATGCAACCGGGTGCGACCGGCTACCGTAGGCTCTTTACGATCGAGAAGGAGCAACCTCGGATGCGATGGTCGCGCTGTAGCGCCTGTTTGTCCCTTTCCCTCTCTGGCGAACTTTCTGAAGTGGCGCCTTCTTCTCAACGACGACTTTTTACATTGCTTCACTGCTGCCGTCGTCATTTTCTATCATAGCGCCTACCGATTCTACTTCTTTGTTTGCTCAACACACAGAGGTACAAGGGCCATCAGCTGTCGCAGACCACTTCGAGCGTCGCCATTTGCGGCAGGATCCGCAGCACCGTCTCTAACTTGAGCAGCGGTTCTTCCGTGGCAGAGCTGCTGGTGCAGCTTTCCTACTACCTGCGTCTTACCTACCATACCCCTCCGCTTCCCGAACTTTCCTGCACTTGTGCTACCGTCAAGCAAACCATTACGGATGGTGGCAGAACGACTGAATTATAGCGGCTGGAAAACTCACGTGCAGTGTCGGCGATCGTGGAGCTCTATAGCAAAGTACGCTTCGGTGTAGAATAGAGACCTGAGAGCCGCAAAAGTGTTCAGAGTGAAATCCATAGAAAAAAAAAGTAGCCGAACGATGAGTTAATGAAAAAAAAAGCGATTACGTAGGTTGGGCGAACAGGAAGATAGAGAATGTGAATAAAATGGAAAGATTTGAAGGAAAGCTACCTGTGAGTGCATCGTAAGGTCGTCTCCCTGTCTCTAAGGTTCTTGTCGATTCACTAGCGTTGTAACCGAAAAACTAGAAGTAACGAAGGGTACAAAACTAGTCTATACCCGCCGATAACCGGTTAGGCCGTGGTTCTGAAGGAAATAAGGATCTGTACTAAACAAGAGCCTACAGCAAGAGACAAACACGTCATGGCAAACGAGAGTGCGTCGTTCTTAGAATTTGAGCAATGACCACTTACTATGCAATCTTCCCGCGGTGGACGAACCGTTAATTAGGACTGCAATCCTATCCCTTGGTCCGAACTCAATACTCCATGTTATTACAAGCTTTCATGCGACCTCTGAAAAATCCAAAAATAACTCCCATGAGACCGATCAAAGCATTCAAACAAATGCTTGGATTTAAAGAGCATAAAGATATACTCGGAAGTATATTTTTGATGCAGCAATTAGAAAATGTTTCAAAGAGGAGTATATCCAATTGTTAAATGAATCTTCCAAATAAGCTCCAATGCTTGAACCTTATGATAATTTTGTATGTTTTAAGCTTTTTAGACGTTTTAAGCTCTTGTATTTTCTAGATCCTTAGCCTGCCCGTTCAACTGATCTAATTTTTTATACATAACGTATCTGAGCGACACTTTTATTATTAAAAACTAATTTGTGGAAAAAAGTGTTCCGAAAATGACTAGCTTACTATGGTTTAGCTCCCGAAATCTGCATTATTGAGATATTTGCAGAATCTGTCCTTCGCAGTACTTCTTTTCTGAAATCCCGTTTCTTTGTTCTCTGAACTGACGAAAAAGGATGCCACAGTAGCATATAGCAGGACAGCAGTGGAAAAAAAACAATTTTAACAACAACATAAAAAACCACCTTGCTGTGGAGGCTATCATGCCAAGTAGGACAGAGCTTCGAAGGATTCGGTCGGCGGGTATGACTCGCTCAAATTGTGAGTTCGCGAAGTCGCTGGTAGCCACAGTCTAAAAACGTGTTTATAAAGGAACAACTATTTATTGCTTGTTAGCAGGAGCTGATAAAAAAAAGACCAAAGTTGATCAAACAAAAGAACCAAACTATGAGAGCAAGATTCGTACGAAGAAGTAACGAGCATGAGATAGAGGTAGGAAAAAAAAGCAAAGAAAGTTTCTAAAAAACAACGAAAAACAACCTGATGATGAAAGAAATCGCTGCAAAGCAAAGAGAGAAGTTGAACGTGGTGAAGCTGGATCATGGGCTTTATTGCAGAAGGACTACCGTGACAAAAAAAAAAGTAACAGAAAAACATGGAAGCAGAAAAATCAATAAAAGACAAGGGGCAAGCAAAAACGTGTTAAAGCTCCGCATCGACTGATGAACGTTAGTACTTACTAATAGGCATGATAGTGCTGCGTTTAAAACGAAAACTCATTCAGATCCGGCCATATATCGAAAGCGGTCTCAACTTGGAAAACCTGCAAAAGCCTTGACAAAAGGGGTACCGACAGAGGCCAAAGGAACTCGAGACAGGAAGAGGCAAACCGTTACTACTTCAACTGAGATTCATTACCGTGTGGTCAAATAAGATAAGTAGCCGCTGTCAAGCGGGATCGCTTAACCACTGCATCGCCCCCTTTTACTGAAAGTGTCATTGGACGGTAATGGGCTCACACCGGTTACCTATGGCCCTAGCATAACCCTTGCGTTTTCCTATTTCAACCTGCCCGCTGTTCCAATCCGAGAGCTCCGGCTTAACTCCACCTCTGATTGTGTAGCACTACTACAACTAGTGCTGTGCCATTATAGAAACACCGCACAACTAAGCTTCTGTCTGAGTCGGACTAGTCGCCTGATCCAATAGTCGTCTACGTTGAAGAGAAGCCGGTGACTTAACGTTGTTTATCAGCCGTTAAGTTCACAGATTTCTTTGTTCAGACTACTAGAGAGGTTCTGTGACAATTTAAGTAACACACATGACAGCGCAATGCCAGCTCAACGTAAACTACAAGAACCTGTTCAATTTAAAGGCAGATGCGCAAGTCCGGTGAACCTATATGAGGGTACCGGGGGTGCTGCCTTTATCGTCGCGGCTTAACAAAGGTGAGATTTATCGCTGAGTGTTGCTTGTGCCCTCACCTTTAGATTGCGTACCAGCTGAATTTTAGTCTTCACTGAAAACAAGCCGTTAGACTGCGTCGCCAATACGGGTTTTTAGACTCTCTTAGCAGTGTACGAACTCTACGTGTATGATAAAAAGACGAGAAGGGAAAGAAGCTGATCCTTCTTGTGCAGCTACACAGTGAGGACAAAGGGAAGATCTTACCTGATTTAAACCGTCTACAAATAGACCATCCGCGTCACATGTATGACAGTGGTTGGAAACATTGGTCAGTATCTGGGGGTGCAATGGAGTAGCGAGAAACAACAGGTAAGGCGAGGAAATGACTACATCCCTCTTTCTAGGTTAAAGTGAAAAAATCTCTGAAGAAAGAAAATCTTTTCATATACGAGAAACGTAGAGATTAGGGCTCGGAAAGCCCAGAGGAAATCAAGGGCAACTGCGAACTAAGAGAAAAA
The DNA here is from genome assembly GCF_002443255.2 of Varroa destructor. Taxonomy (NCBI): domain Eukaryota; kingdom Metazoa; phylum Arthropoda; class Arachnida; order Mesostigmata; family Varroidae; genus Varroa; species Varroa destructor. The sequence continues at coordinate 15,901,889 of NW_019211454.1, read as the reverse complement.
TGGGTGCCTACATGCAAATAAACAGGGAGCTGCCAACGGCTTTTACGGAAATAAAGTTTTCCCATGGAACATATTCCAATCTAGCCTTCATACACTTCATATTCGTAAACAAAATATACAAATATGTTTAGTTTGTCAAACACTTGACGGTGTGGCAGTCTGGTCTATATCAGCTCAGCAGTGAGCCCGCAATAGGGGTGTGATAGTAAGCCCGTATTCTTCGTGAGCACCTAGTTAACGGAGAATCAAATAAAAAAAAATCACGTTTGATTTTTTACGAAGAGCGACCACATTATTGGTAATTACACTTAGTGATATTTCCAATGTAACCTCCATAATGGCCATACGTGACTGCCGTCGAAAATTAAATCATCTCACACACAAATCATATCAAAATTAGCTATCTTATAGGACAAGATCCGATTGGCACGTTTGCCATACGAGCCTTTGAAAGCAATGACCACGACTAATCTTGAGTTGCAAACGTGGCTCTCAAGCGAGCCGCCCAGAAAATATGCTGTTAATTTCAGTCCGCTGTACCTACCATCACGCTCGAGCTGAAGGATCGTTTGTTTCTGAAGTCACCTGTTCATTCAGTGTCCATACTTCTAAAGCACCAGCTCAAGTAAGATCACACTGCCATCTAGAAACTGTTGTTTTCTTGTTGGAAATTTGATTGGAGGCGTCCGTGTGTACTTCCACAATGGCCAAAAACTACGCATTGAGTTGCCGCTGGCACTATTTGGATTTTCTACTGTATCAACTCAGATTCTAGGCCGACCAGCAGGCAACCATTAGGCAGCCAATAGCGAGATCATTCCACGATGATTCATCCACACATAATTACAGTTTCGATCCAATGCACTGGTATTTAGTGTCGATACAAGCTCTAAGTACATGCCGAACCTCGAAAAGCATAGTGTATTGTTATTGTTATAGGTACATAACTTAGAAGAACGTCACTGATATTTGTTGTCTACCCTAAATTCTAAAAGCGCCCTGCTGCGGCGGGTTTCTTCAAAAGAAACCCGCAAATCCACTACCTATCCATTCCGCTTACAAGCAATTTTCCCTTAATTGTTGGGTAACCATAAGCTGATATCCAAGGCAACTGCTACCGACCATTCGTAGGCCACTACAGACAGATAACTGGAATTGTAAATGCGTTAGGACTGAGTGTTTGTCGAACAGAATTCAGTGTAAAGGTATGTTTAACGCAAAACAGATCTATACAGCTAAAGATCCTCGTTCTAGCTTTACTGACTTTACGTCGCTCACAGCTTTCAGTGCCATAACGATTCACACGTTCCTTCAACGCTACACATTGATCAAGTGCGTCGTCACTCGCATAGTACACATACGGGGAGACTGCAGCATGTACATTTTATGAGGAACGATATTACCTGAAGACCTGACATAAAGCTGTGATTTCCCCGCGGCATGTAGCTCGCATACACAATAGCGTTTCAAATAGATGAGTATCATAAATGATGCTTGAAGTGTGTTGAGCTGCCTTCACTAGAAGCCTCAGATTAGACTGCGTTTACTATGCCTATTACCGTTGGCAATCGGTCACCCCTTAAGTCAATCAAAGGGATTTTCAGAATTTCGCACTGCTCAAAATCAGGCCTCGTCGATAACACTTGCTACGCTTCCTAAAAAGCAATAGTCGCTCACGAGCAAGCGCAAAAGCGTCTGGAATGAAGGAACAAAGCTCTGGAATGAAGTAGACGTCTGTTTCGAACTTCTTTCCTAGCGAAATTTGGGTGTCTGCGGGCAAGCATTAAGAAAGCCCGTGGAGGAGCAATAAGAAAGTCGATAGTAATCAGTAGCTGACCTGTACAGAAAACGCTCAGAAAACCAATGTCTGTTGATAACGGGATTAGCGCGGCGACCGGCGCTGTCCATCGACAAAAGATGCACAATGCCCATTTTTATCACAAAAGACACTTCTTTTTCATGACACATATCGCCTTTACATATTTAAGCGTTTAAGAAATGGCGCAGCGGTAGCCGCTTGCGTAAGCAGACGTGACAGCTGGTCGCGAGACCAACTACGTGTTTCACCCAACCAGCCAACTAGCCGCTCTATTCGAAGATGTTTTGAGCGGCGACGTAATTCAAGAGGACGTATAGACGCTGAATCCGCGGTAATTCATTGCTCGCAAAAGCAGTAACGACAGAGGAATCTATAATTACAATATAATATAGCATAAAAAAAAGTTAAGTAATATAAGAAATAAGAAGATGTAAGGTAAGAATAAAAAAGAAAGAGAAGAATGGAAAACAGAATGTGACCCATTCTAACCGCGACGTTTACGCTTGAATCGTGCTTAACTGGTCCCCTTCGTATTCCTACTTGGTCTAGCACCTATATCCACTATATCAATACGTTAATGCTAGATGGCACCGTCATCATAAATACTTAATCAACAGTGAAACACAATACTCGAAAGTATGACGACATAATACATTGTATTAGTACTCAAATATTTTAACATGCAAATATGTTACATAGATTTTAATTTAAAAAATTGATATCCTGCCAAAAGACTTTAAAGAGATCGTACTTTTCCACGCGAATTGTATAGCAGCATTAGCATATGTTTTTGGTGGGACTTGCAACTTTACGTATTTTTTTTACTGATGAGAGAGGCACGTACAGATAGATACGTCTCTTTAAAGTGGCCTGCTTCATAGAGCACAATCACTTGATGAGCATTTGAGATCAACAAAAGAACTACAATATCCGGCCTAAAAACGAAAGGCAAAAGAAGTAGAGATGACATTGCGGACCCCGAACGCATTGTTGTTTATTCTCATTCATCATCGTGCCAGCTTGAAAGCGGATCTGTGGCAGAAATTTATACGATTTGTATTTATTGAGACGCCGTAATACCAGACCTGAGGTAAAAAGCTCTCGCCTTAAAAACTAAAGACGGGAAGGTCTGCGCCGTGCAGGATCAAGGTCGCTGAAGGCTGGCTACAGAAGTGTTTGCTGTAGGTCCTGCTGGCGCGGGCGCAACATCCAAAACGCTTGGTGTCGCGGCTCCCAAATTCAACTGCCTGACTTTGTCTATGCGCTAATTCATAAACTGAAAATAATGTACTATATAAAACGCTTAATATCAGGGCTCCGCAGAGCTCTGATTGTCTTGCTCGTAATCACTGACAGCTTCACCGCTGAAATGTCAGAGAGAGATGAACAATCTTCAATACAACATGCGGATACGACACTGAAGCGTCACCTATACTAGTATCATCTAATAAACCTCTACTCTAGATCGAATGATTCGATGAAATAGTGACTTGGTTTCCGTTATTTCTCTTACGCATACTATAAAAGGGATCCGTTCTAGTTATAACCAACAAAGTTTTTATACTTGCTTGTATTGGATACGTACACCTATGCTCGGGTCGAACATTCGAACTACTATTTCGAAAAATCTATATATTGGAGTACAAGTGTGACAAGCTCTCAGTTTGATAGCAGAACGTGAAAGGCGCAGCGTAGAGATTCAACCGAAGCCTATCAGGACGTTGCGGGTCGCTGATGACGAAAACTCTCCGCTGTGGTGCGCTAGCTTTATAAACTCATATATGTGTATATTTATTTATTCGAATCGGAGTACAGCTCGATCTAGTAGCTGGAGTCTACCTCAAATAGCCCCGTGTCATAGCAATCCTGTAAAGTTTGCAATTACTTTCTTGAATGGCCTTTCTCTTGTTTTGGATAAAGCGCTGCCAAGAGCAGTGGTAGAGCTTTTCCTCAGGAAAGGACCTCACATTTCTCATCTAATAAACGTCGTTTGTTTCTCAATTCAATTATTTTTATCTTGTTATTGTATTTGTTGTATGTAAATCTCCACGGGTGCGTCTTGTTTCGACAAACTGAAAGAAGAATTTGTTATTTCATGTAATTATTTCAACATTAAGCTTTTAGCGCGGCACGGTTGTTGATTTACTAAGCCCGACGTGAACGTAAGGTGATTTAACATAATTTAAGGAACGTGAATAAAAACATAAAATTAATTTTTATCATAATAAAAATTTATTATTAAATCGTTTATTTGATACACGTATCATGTTATTACGCTTTTTAATGACTTTTTTTGACATTACATTTTATAGCGGAACTTTTAAATGGCTTTCGAAGAAACGTAGGCGCCGTTAACTGTTACGAGCGTTGTAAACCAATCATGGCCCTAAAGAAGCTTTGAGCTGATTCCAATAGACTTTTATACTATTCAGTGCACGGTGAGGCGATACGCTGACGATTTACTGCTTTACTTCCATGATAGCAACAATAATAATCAGGCTAAAAACAAAGTTCTTTCTCGTTCATTTGCAGCGATTGTGAGCTTCCCCAGTTGCGCGAGGCGACATCGATATGAAAATCGACAAATAGACTGATCAGATCAGATTTTGATCTGACCAAGCCTGTTTTAGCTGAAATCAAGGATAAAACTGAGAGTGAGCTTATGGACTCAATGGTGTTATATGTACGAAACAGACATAGGTGTTCTCAGATTCAAGATAAAGATTTATATGTACCTCATATCCATGTTCTGAGTAGCAGCTACTGTACTATTTTTCATAGGTCTATCGTGATACTGCAGTATAAATATATTGAAGCTGTGAAGTGCGTATTCAGCTTCACTCCGGCTTATGCGCTTTATACGGTAACCGGAAGATACTCCCATCTTGTACGCTCGAGGTGGCAGTGATTAATTCTTGCCAAAAAAAAAAACACTCAATAAATAAACAGACATACGGAAATGACATTATTAAACGACCGTTGATAATGAGATCGTCCTCGAAGCGTATATGAGACGGCTTATGGCAACTTACACTTCTAGACTTAGTTGCGAAATAAGAGGTGTTAAGTTTAACTGCATTCGTGTTACAGAGTAAGTTAGCTGAATTTCTGTGATCTTTTTCGTCCTCTTAATTTCATCACGGCCTGTAGTCGACGTTGGCTAAAAATACGCTGAGAAAGAAAATGGTCTATTTTGCGAAAACGACTTACCTGACTATATTTAGGTTGCGTGGTCGAGATGGTTATGGCAAACCTTGTTTAAGTAGTTTGGGATGCTGTATCAGGTAGTATAGAGTTGGGGGTAAGCCTGTAATGTTCGCTCGTATACTTTGTAACAGATCCACTTACAAGCTGCATCGTTTGGCGACGCTCGCTAAAGGTGCGTCGTCGGCAGTGCGGAACTTGCGTCTTGACTTCGACTGGCTGTTTATGGCGTTCTATGCGCCGAGTGTTCTCAAGTTTAATAACTACGATAGAACCCTGAAACTCAATCTGCTCCTGTGTAAGCTTCAAGGCTATGCGCTGATAAGCGAACTCTTGGTCGGGAAGAAAAGATTCTTCCAGATAGCTTCAGAGCCTGATGATGGTAACTGGTCAAGTGGCAATGGACTCTGGGATCAACGGGTGGTGATAATTTGCCTCTCTAAAAAATTTACTTTCAATATTTTTGGCATCCGTAAATTAAAAAAGAAAACATAAAACGTTTTTTCACAAAATTTAGTAAAAAACGTGCATATTGTTATTATTACTCTAAAGCCAAACGCTTTACATCTTGATTATATATACATATA
>NW_019211454.1:15874854-15896179 GCF_002443255.2 Varroa destructor | reverse complement strand
TGATTCTATGACAAATTAACACAAGCATTATCCTCGTGTTTATAATATATATTTAAAATCATAGAACTGGGAAGCTAATATTCATGGTACTATTATTTCTATCTTCACATTGGCAAAGGTGGGATTTCTTCTCCCAGAAAATAAAATTTGTGCCCCTTTGAAAGGCAAATTTTTTTTTAAATATGAATAATACGGTGAAGATTTGAACGGTTCGTTATTGTTTGTAAGATAATTGACTGTATCAAACAAAATATGCCTTGCGTTGCGCATTGTCGCATTACGAAACATATGTATTACTTAATCATATTGGTTTTAATAAAAATATATATGCTTATGGCTAAGGGAGCCATACACCACAAATACGAAATTTACCTAGTTTATAGCTTAGAACAAGAACCCTGTTGCTATGGCACAGTAACGTATATATGTATGCTTGCTTATGCATCAATATTTAGCACAGACAGCACTGACATTTGTTTGTCCTGGTACTCTTTTGTCACTGAATATGCATCTAATGAAACAAGGCGACCAGGATCACTAGCGTGACAATTTCCCGTCATTAATCATAACAGCCCTCCCTTTTTCATCAACGTTGAGCACGTCGTGTAGCTCCTGCGTTGCAGCGCTCCTCGTAGCCTCTGCCCACCGCGTCAAATGCCTTAGCCCGCCTTCAGCTAAATATCTGTTCGTTTTTCCACTGTGTCATCCACCGCACGTGTTGCCTGTCTTTATATCGACCTCTATGCATGCATGCACGCAGTACAGGTAAGGAAACTCAGTAACACGTCAAAGCTACACGACCCCGATCATCTATATTCCCGAGGTTGAGTCTCACATACACACACAAGCATACCATGCGTCCTGACACAGATACATCTATATAGAGCTTACTACGTATATTTAGTTATCTGTGGGACTGGCGATATGCGACTGCAGAGCGAACCCTGCCGGCTAAAGAAAAAAGCGACGCGAGAGCAATTCTTTACGAAAGCAACCGAGCGTACGCGCAACGTTCGGACTTTTTTAGGGCCTGGCGTCCCGTAGAATAACAGCCGTACCAGCGGTGAAGGTGGCGGCAGAGCGAAACGCCAATGTCGGAGTGTTCCTCGCTCTATTCCTCCGCGGCCGGATCAATTGGGTCGAACCGCGGCCCTTTCACTTACGGATGGCCACGGCACTGCTCCGTGAAGGCCACAATGACGACTGCACAGGCAGGCTTGAGTGAATGAGAGGCCCCGGTCGAGCCGTAAACCCGGGGCGGGTCAGTAACACGAAAACAGAAAATGTACAAATCGTAGCAATAACACCGTGTCCACGGGTACAGCTTTAATGCTATAAAAGAGGAGCATCTGATGGCTTAATGAACCTTCTGCTGCTTTCAGCCGCTCAGTTACGAAACAGCGTCTGATGTTGGCTCGGCCGTGGAGCGACAGGGTTGTTCAGTGGTGATTTTGAATGGTCATTCCTGTAAGAGCAGCTGAAGTAATATCGCTGTGGTAGGGACTGAATACGGGAAACGTTGTCGATTTCTAGCTCAATCAAATCTCAATTCGGGAGTGGCGGGGTGGAACAGCGCGCCTAGAGAACGACTCAGGTGCGAGGAATGATGATAGACGGAGCCTAAATGGATTCTCACAAGCAGGGAAAGATCAAAAGCAGCAAAGAATGGGCTTAGGAAGCAGAATGGAAACGGCATACGACCATTCAGTCATTAGCGAAAAGAAACACCATTGCAGGATAACAATACTACATGGACGCAAGCATCGTATGCGCCTTATATGTGTCGTCACCTTATCGAATACCAAAAAACTATGGCATAGTCATCCTGTATCCTTTGCACATATCACGGTGTGATATTGATACAGTCGGTAAATATAGGGGGCTATTATTAATCAAGTGATTCAGATTATTCGCCAGGTAACAAACTATAATAGTTGATTCAATTGAAAATTATGCCTATTCCTTGAGTAGCTTGTCAAGCTTTGAGAGGCCACAATACCGTATGTAATACATTCCTGACTTATTTTGGTTCTTTACGTTTACATTTCGTTACCAAACCCGAACCACACCAACGAATTATGAAAAGCGGCACCGTCATTTCTGCCATTTGTATTAGCTAGCCACATCTATACCAGTTACATACAACAAATCAAATGGTGTCCGGGCAGATACCGAACTTTAGTTCTATCGAACCCAATACCCTACCTCCTCTTACGGCAAATTCACGCACTTCGGAATTGAGTACATTGAGTTGCGATATCTATTGGGTGGCTGCAGAAGGCTTGCCGCTTATTCCGTTAATATTATAGAATTATCCGGTCAATTGAAGACGCAAAAAGGTTGCTGTTTACGTTCGGGCTCTTGTAGTACAAGGCTATGTCAAGACTATGGTGATTCCCTCGGGAGCGTTGTCGCTTCTTTGGTGCCGCTGGTCTGGCGTTGATTAATTTCAAGCGTTTTCCAACCAAAGATGTGTATCATGATGAAACTATTGCGAAAAACAATGTGGGCAAAGCTAGAGGAAAGAAGAATAATTGATAAGATCCAGCTTAACCCAGTTAGGCCAGCCCAGGGTGCGTTGGAACTCCAGCGCGTCCCAAAACGGGTAGTACGAGACAACACAGCGCACTCGTAAGTTACACTTCAAGTGATTTTATCGAGTTTTATTGTTAGTTCTCGTCCGCAGCGAGCTATCGAAGGGATAGCCTTAGGCTGATTTTGATCGACCATAATAAAACAGCCAGCAACGGGCGAGACCATGATTTCATGATAATAAAACGGAGTAGAAGACACTATATTATAGGCTAATGGAATAAGGCATCTACGTAATCTTGAATGAAGGGTACATGCGGCCACATTTAGAGTGGCTTCATCAAGAACAGCGACGACGTTGACTATCGGTATTAAAAAATTCGAATAGAATAGGTTAGTAAATGCAAACGTTATGCGTCTGGACGAAATGATGACGCTAAAAAAAAACAAACAAACATATCGCATCGAATATACGAAGTGGGTCAGTTGGCTGTGTTTGACTCGACCCAGTTAAGAAGTCGTGTCCAAAGAAGTATGACTACAAACAGTAAAGCCTCGAGGTTGAGTGAAGCGCTTAACCTCGCTGCAAGGGAGATTGATACATGTGATGTACTTTTTCCAAGTAATTGTATTTGTTTATACAGCAGTAGAGAAGATGATTAGTAAACAGTGTGAAAATGCTATGGTCTAAAAATACGTCTAGAGACGCACGACCTATTGTTGTCTTAAGGTGTAGTAAAAGGGCTAATTTTGACTGCGGTAAACGAAATGCGTACGGTCGTATTAGTCGATTATGCCTTTCACGCGGTGATCTAGAAAGGCTCGTAGCTCTATGATTGGTCCTAAATAGGAAAATAAGTGTTTGTTGTTTGTACACAGGTACTTGGGATTTGTTGACCTATATTAAGAACAACAGGGTGTTACTGAGTTGGACACGCTTTATTAATAGTTAAGCATCTATGAGATCCGTAACGTATGACATATACTCAGAGAGATGTGCGTATGATATTACGTTTACGTAATGATCCCAAATCAAATTATTTCTTGCCACGACCGCGTACTAACGCTTACTAACGGTTTCTAGCCGTTAATGGTCTTCACACCATTTGCCTTAAAATACCGTTGTTCATTTTGCACTTCAGTTACTTTTTTGACACTACTACAGGCTTATATTATGGCTTAGTGTTTAGCCAATATTGCCTATTCGGATTACCCGATTCTATCTATCCCCTCGCCTACCTGACGACCGCATTATGGCAGATTTCAGAATGGTAAGAACCTGCTACGTTCGTCTGATAGAACGCCTAACAGCGGTACCAGGTATAAAATTTGAACTATCCAATTCACTTCGTTAGTTACAATTAATGCGCCCAGATGAGTACTTTGGGACACTACGTAATGCTAAAAATTCGCTAGGAAAGCAAAGAATTATGAGAAAATGTATATAGGCTGGCCTCTATTCAAACTATGGTCAAAAAATCACAAATCCTGTCCTTATGTTCTTTTACTTAAAGCGTTTATGTTTCATAAGTAAAGATAAATTCAGCATGCAAAGAAACAAGAGCCATGCGGACCGAAAGGACAACTGATTGGCCTGAGCATCGGCTATCTAAAACTTCTTTACGTTGACTGCCTTACAATTGGCTCAACGCAAAGCTTCTGTCTGTAAACCGCATTAGTATCATGGTACGCCAAAAGAGAAGCGTTATAGTAAGTTTCTATTCGCTGACCAAGAACGAATCAGCACCGAACGACAATGGGACAAATGAGGGAAAGAACAATTAATGAAAAAACTGACCAATGAATAAACGTCGTTACACAGCAGTCAAGTCGTTCTGTCAAAGCGTGTTCTACATGCGATAACATCAGATATTACTCGACATGGATAAGCACACAATCAAGCGATTCATTTCAGCACTCCAGTTAGTCAGTTGATAAGCGCAGCCACGAAATCCTCGAGAGCTAGATGACTCGACAATTAATAGGGTGCCGTTATATTGTACATAAAATAGAGACATCGAAGACCTGTCTGCGTGACATTCAAATGAAACCTTTGCCTGGTCGTCGGATCGAAAGGGAGGATCAAGAAACGAAGGGGAAGATCGACAATCTCAAGGGAAAAGTCTAAACGACCTTTCAAATAAAGACGCAGCTTTTTTTTTTAACAGATCGTGATGATGACGTGCCATTATCTGTAAGCGGTTGCAAAAGGCACTAAGAATGCTAGAAGTACGCTACGAAATAGCGCAGCTGTTGCATGAAAGAACCACAGAGATCCAAGCGCAGGTAATTTCAGGCATAGGACGCCCAAGGGGGGCGCATTTGGATGCATAACATAATAAAATATTAATACAAGATTAGTTCTGTAGGAATCTATAAGTTTTGATTTTGTTTCTCAATGTTTTCGGAATTGAATTGGCTAGATAAAACGAGTAAATCGTCACCTTGATCGCCATAGACAAAAAGCACAGAGGCTTCTGTCAACTCTTTTAATACACGTTGTACTCTTTGCTTTCATTCCAACGACGAGTCGCCCCCTCCGACGGTACCTTCCGAAACGATATATAAATTATACTATATACATGTGTGAGATTCCATTACGAATTCCTCTACATCGTCTAAAGGCTTTTCTTCTACGCATACGAAATTCTTTCCCGTCCCATTAACTAGTCGTTATCCATTAGCCCCGCGACACAGACCCGTTTGAGTTTCTTTCTTAAACTTTCTATCGCAAAAAAGCCATACGGGAACGGGATAGTCAACGAGTGAAACGACCAGCTGAGAATCGGGAACACACTATAGTTCCGGGCCACATCTTTCAGCCAAGTCTTGTCCTTTTAGGTCCTCGGCTTGCCTTCTTAAAGTAGCGCGCGTTCAGCTTTTTCTTGCCTAAGAAGAAGTAGGCGACGAGGCTCTATGTAAGCGATTGGAAGAGAACAAATATTATAGTAGCATAAAAACACGTTAGCCACTTTTGTATTTTTCGGAACTCCTTCTTGCGGAACCGCCGTCACAAGCGGACCGGGCCGTTAGGCTGGTCTACTGCAGGATGTATATAGAGCGTAGTGCACATGTCCTGTTTGTAGCATCAAAGTAACAGGAACCGGAGCCGGGCCGGACACCCCGCCAGTGTGCTATTCTGTTCTCGTAGTATGATACTTTGTACAAAGGAACGTCTTCTAGTTTCGATTTGGGAACGACCTATGCTTGTACAATTGAAAAGAAACAAAATTAGAGAGAGAGCGCAAGGAAGAGATGACGTAGGCGATTTACAAGTTTTTTTTCCTGTGTTTACTTTGTCTAGAACACTGGCCAACTTGGAGGCTGTGGCTTCGTTGAATCACAGCCACGTAGCTGATGTGCTGCGACCGCTATTGTGGGTAACCTTATGTTCACAGGAATGAAGCGTTGGACACCGCGGATTTGGGACGCTTTTTGTAAGGAACTAGGGTACCCTTCAATCGTAGCGAGCGCCCGTCGACGTAGGTAATGCAGTGTGGGACGTGAAATGGCCGAGGTTCGATACTAGGTGTGGAAATAGCTCGCAAATGTTGACACTATCTGAAGCAATACTGAACGTAGAAAGTAGAACCAGACGTAAAAACTCTAAACACTCAGTTTAATTTCAACTGTGTAGGTCGTAGCGTTGTTGCAACCTCTGTATGCACTATGCCCTGTTCTTATTATTATTATTTTCCTAACAACCATTACATACATCTACAAGGTTCTAGAATGGCGAAACCTCCACAGTTAGTTCTGAAGTTTTTTTCGTTGGACTTCAATAATGCTGTCATTGCGTTTTTCTCCGTCAAGAGCCATATGCCTAGCGCTCTTTTGACGACAAACCAGCAGTTGTTGTTGTGAAGCCTCTCTATGGACGCCCGCTACGCCACAGACCCAGCATCTTGTAGGGTAACGAGAATGGGCGTCCCAGGAGTCGAGGTACTATGTGTGTTGTTATGATTTGGCTATGCTACAAGCTACGGGCCGTATAGTAAAGTCGGTGTGGCCGCTCAGCCCAAAGCTGGAGCTAGCTTTCGACCAAGCTATTCTAAGGCGAACTACGTTATGGAAATCGTCATCTAACCCCCTCTTCCTTGCTTCGATCGCCGCTGAGGCCTCGGGCAGACAGTGGCCGTAGCGGAACACGAGACAGGAAGGAAAAGCTTTGAAAACGGGCTTCTAGTAGTGGCTACCACCTTGCAAGTCTTTGCAAGCAGTGATGGGGCGTTTGCGCGCTTTTGGAAGTGGGGAAAATACGAATAATTCGCACGCGATTCTAAAGATCGCAGGAAAAACCGCTTCGAACGAGTAATCCTCCAACGGGCGATGGACGAAAAATCCGAAAATAACACTAGGCGTCAACGCAACGATCAGAGGTTTTCACGCGAGGATGCTGAGAAGAACGCGGCCGACTTTGCATTTCTATTTTGCTTCAACGGGGTGGAGGAGGAATGTGATCGGAGCCGGCGATGCTGGCATCGACGCATATTGGTCCTAAAATGGTCCCAACTCGAAGTTCCCTAGGCTGCGAGAACGCCAATCATAACGTGTGAAGTCGAGAGCAAATATTGAATATGGATGTGTCGATGTACAGTCACCAACCCCCATATAGATCTCCTCTGCATATTCAGCCACATATTATAACAATAGGAATGGATACGGTCGAAATACGGAAAATTTGTTGCGATGGTATGGTACGGCGAACTTTTCCATATGTACTCTTAATCATTCAACAATTCACTGTTGATCAAAAAGAATAGGCTGACATCGCACGATATGAACTTGGTCCGAAAGCAACACTGGCTGATATTCGTACCATAATTCTAGTAATAGTCATAACTGTTACTTATATTATGATTTAAAGGCACTCATGGCATACTCCTTCTATATAGTGGATACGCCTCCTCGGTTACTGCATTAGGGTTTTTTTCCTTTTTTTCTTACTTCAGTGAATATATTCGTATACCATAATCGCGAATCTTCTGCGGAGACAATTTGACCGTGTCACAGGCTGGATGAAGCAGCAGAAGGCGCGGAATTCGAATTCAGTGATAGTACAAATCGCGAAACGATGGGCAAACACATTATTAACATAAAGCATTATAGAAGTGTATGACTAATTCAAAAACACACAATATCTGTACATTGTCCCAACCGTTCGGAGTCAGCGAGAACTATGTCTGAATAAGTGAGTTACCTGTTTGTCAATTGGCGGTCAAGGTCGGCAAAAACATGGCGGACATTGGCTTTGAAAGTTCCGTTGTTGTTATCAATAGAATGATGCAGTCATTATAGCTCCGTCAGCTCGACATTTTAATCATCGCGTCTCTTCACCATCCAACCGCGTTACCTCTTTTTGCACGAAAGATACGATTGCTCCGGTCAGCTGGGTCGTTAAACTATGCTAAGTCGTATATTTATGAAGAGTGACATTGATCAGTAGCAAGCAAAACAGAGACATAGATGAAAAATACTCGAATCAATTAAACTTTAAAAGGTCTACCTATATTGGTGTGCCGTTTTGTGGCAGTGTTGTGAAATAGATAGCAGTCAGAATCAGTGTGACAGCAGTAAAAACGTTCGAGCGGGGCAATGAAAACGGCCCCAAATGGCAAACAGAATCGTCCTTGCAAATTTTCCTTGAGTTAGCTAAATATACAAGCACAGTACCCAGACTTCTAACGGAAAGCAACGGAAACGCATCTATAACTCGTATTCGATTATTCCTGCACTCTATTCTACCCAATATTGTTGCCCTCTCCATTGGCAGAATGGGAGAATACCTAATAACCGGGTCAATTGATAAAAACAACTCTGTTAGACGATAGTCGCCGTAGTGCATTGATGCAGCGGGATCCAGGAACACCATGCTACATGAACCTGGTAATGGATAGACTGGAAAAAACGCTTCGTGCAGTGTACGAACACCGCGAACTAAGTTGACTGACATAGATCTAATAAACATCAAAGTTTCGCGATGTGTTAGCTATAAACGAGTCTACATGGCCTTGTGAGCACCACAAAAAATCAGCTCAGATTAGTAGCGCATTGTCCATCGGTAGGCGCCAACAACCTAACAAAACTGTTAATAAATTTTACTAAATATAAATAAATTTTGCTAACTTATCTACTGATCGTTAGTATTCACACATCGCGCACATGCCGGATCGACGACTCGTTGAACCTAACTACAACCACCTTTAAGGTAGTCGCCTTCGTGAAGTTCTTAAGATGGTAAGCAGTATCGCTGTCGTCTTCGAATGGCAGTCTTCCCTGACGATAAAACTCTGGGTTTCCTTGAAATAAATCTGTTATACCGATGTCAACGTTTCTTATATCATGCCATGCTTTACGCATCTATAACTTTAATAATTATAACTTCCGCATTTAGACATGTTAACGGAACTCGAAGCAGAGATTCCAGGTGTCTATTAAGTATTTTTCATTTTTACCTAGAAATTTCCTATATGAAGCAAACGTATAATAAATAAAAGTTACTAACGTAATATCAACGTGGATCAGATGCACCTTATTTCAGTTACATTTTAACTCTATTCGCGGCAGCTCAACAGTCGTCATTTCCCATGCAATACAAAACGTGGCGACAAGGACATCATATATAAAAATGCTTTAGGACACACACGGACCATTAATGTTTAGAAGACAAATAAATCAACCAACCAATAAAAGTCCTGAATCCAATACCAGCCTGCCTGAAAAAAAGCATCCGGTTTGAGCTTGAAGCTGCTTATTGGTCACTTCTAACAATGACGCGACGATTGGTTGTACCTTCCGCTGCATTCGGGTTGAACAACGACACCAAACGATGCCTGGCTTGTCCAAGGCATTGTGGTGAACGCCCCGAGACGAACCTATATCGACAATTGGCGAGCGACTCCTGAGACCGCAGTAGTATTAAACGCCTTATGAATGTTATCAGACAAACAAATATGGCTGAACAAATGATTGATATTGTGTGTGTAAATACTGTAGTGTACCATTTGAAATCATTTGTTTTATCATCTAGAGAAATATTGTTAAACAATGGAGCCGGTGATGCCACCGAATTATTTGTCAACGCCGCCGCTGGCCAATCTTGTGTCGTAAGCAATAATATCAAATGTTTACAGGTACGAAGTTATAACTTTAAACGATCTCTAGTTGTTACAATAAATTCACGTAGGGTCACGTAGCCTAGTTTATTGTAAGAAAATTATATATAATTTTTTTCGTGGCACAGGTATTAAGAGGGCCTGATCTAAGGCGTGCCATTAATTTAAGTCACTACTAGTGTTAGACATCGCGGACTAAACTAGGAGAAAATCTATTATCTATATTTAGTAGTTATTTAGTAGTTAGAGTACTTCTATTTATATTGATGGAAAGTGGTGATCATATGTATTTGGTACACTTGCTAATCAATCGGAGCGGCTGTGACACCAACTTGATAGATTTTAATGTACATAACGTTAATATTTCGATAACTATATATATATATATATATATATGTAAAATGAATAATTAATAAACAAGCAATCTTTAACGAAGGCAGATTAGAGCATTTCTGCCATCAAGCTATAACATGTGTACTTCATGGTTTTCTTGGCACTCACATAATTCTAAACATTAGAATTACAACAGTTATAAATTTGATTTTTTTAAAGTATCATGGTTCTGTAGATAGTATTTAAAAAACAAAATATTATATTTTTATACCTATCATACAACCGCTGCATTCATGGTCCTACGATCTTTGTAGTCGTACTAATATCACAGGTAGTGCTAATAGAAATACAAAGATCAAGGGATACCTTATGCGAAACGGCTTCGGCAGGCTTTTAACGTTCTTGTTGCATCTTCGCTAGGACATCTAGGCAAACACCGGGAATCCCTTGTTGCTGACGTACGTTCTCAAATCAGCTTTGCTGGTTACAGTTACTCGTGTAGGCCGTCAGGTAACTGAGCTATCATTCTATCCTATTCTTGACTCGTTACATCAATCTTCGCTGGGTAACGTCGTAACAAAACGGCAACAGGCGATTTGTCTCTTCTGCGATTGTGCGTAGGACAAAATGGCAAAACGAGAGACTCGATATCTGTCGTTTTGAGATACGAACAAACAGTCGATTCCATTTGGCCTAATAATTAACGAACCGACTAATGGTCAATGGCGGGGCGATGTTTAGCCACTTACATACGTACATTATACTTGCGCGTTTAACTCAATGGTGTCTATCTAACAGTTCTCTATCAACTTCGTGCGTCTTTCGAGACGCGATGGCCGCGCGTGCTAGCCTATTTCAACTTATCTCTATGCTTCAGTTGCCCAACATGTAGCGTTCCTTGAAAGTTTACTTCTCAGCTTACTTATGCAGTGACATTCTCGTGTTTCGGCTGGAAACGACAATCGTATCACGAGAAAAGTATAATACTATTAATTACTTTTAATAACAGCATCAGCGGACCACAACAGGTTTCATTTAAATATACAGGCTGCATCAGGTCGAAGGCACTGAGACTGATAAGGAATGACAACATAAGTAGCACATAGCAACAACAACAATAGCGTCAACATTTACTTTGCCTCTCCATCTGTCGCGATTTTTTGACGACGTTGATGTCGCTTTGGATTTATCGATTCCTGCCCGAAGCTTTCTCTAGTGGGGTAAACGAGTAGTGGGAAAAATTGGCGCTCTCGACAATCTAAACCGCGGCACCGGTATCACGGCACGTCGTTTGCAATGGCGACGGCAAACTTGGATAGTAATGATAGTGGCCTGACTAGTCGTCTAGGCTCGACTCTTGACTCCATTCGTTCTCTAGGCCTAAAACGATTCCTTCAGAAGTTAATGGAGTTTAAATGAGAAGAAAGCAGTAACACATTGCTATTATTACTACTACCACCACCACTTTCCAGATTCTGCCATTTGCTACAAATCGAAGACTCGCTAGGCGGAGTCGCCCATTTACCGAAACCCAGTGTTCTACCGGGTGTTACGCAGAACTAGGCTTTACTGAACTGGGATTAGCTTCACATTGGCTCTCGGCTGCACTTCATTATATATGTACATATACACAGTTGTGTGTTCGAGGGCATATGTTAGGGCATATATACGAAGCAAATAATCGAAGCTTCTGTTATTTTGTATCGCTTTGTTAAGGAGTGTTTATACAATAGGTTTATGATTTTCATAGTAATGGATGTGAAGATCACCTGCTATTTGAAATATTTGTTATTGGATGTGCTGGCTAGACACAATGCTCATCGAGAGCTTGGTGGAAATGTGAAGATCTAATATATTGGTTATTGACGGAGTTGCTGGTTCGATAAGGAAACGGTCAGAGAGCGATTTTACATCGCACGGATGTGTGTTCAATGTAAGTTGATAGTTAATGTATTATTGACCATTTTACATATTCGTAAATACTATATGGAATACGAGTCAATTTGTGGGTTGAGAAAATGTATTTGGGGTTGAGAGTATTGCGAAACAGGCCGGTGTAGTCATTGTTAGCTTTAGACACCCGTAGTCGACAGACTAACCTAAACTGAATGTAAGTGCAGCTTTTGTAATGATTAGATACCAAAGGTCCGCATTGAGCAAAAATAACAATATACGTACAGGCATTGAAGCTCATAAGGGCTGACTTTCTGACGGCATTCATCGACAATGAGCCGCCGTCCCTCTATTGTTAATGCTGTTTTAACTTCGAGCTTGCCTTCGATTTGAGCTGACTGCTGTCAGTTCGAATGTACTATGTTTTTAACAGGTACTTTTTAATTATGAAGCCCAAGCTGATAACACGAACTTCTAAAGCAATCAATTGCCAACTAATTTCAAGCAAAAAAGGAAAGTTTTCATCTGGGTAGAAACTCGGCCAGCGCTTAAATTCGGCGCGTCCTTCTGTCAAATTGTAAAGTCACCGCACTGCTAATCGCCATAGACGAGCTTGTTGCTTTGCTTGTAAAAGAACTAACTGAAACTATCTGAAAACACTAGTGGACATAGCACAATAAAAAGAAGAGTAAAAAAAAAGTTTAAGAAGTAAAGTATGAAGAAAGCGAGAGGCACACATATAAGGGCTTCGGGGCTGAGCGCCCGCAGTCTGCATTTTTCGTACCGGCGTCCAAAGAGACTACAGAGCCGGAAGTTGTAAGCCAGTTTAGATTGAGGCTGGGTTGAGAAAAATATGTATATTTGAAAATACTAAAGATAAGCGGGATCGTAAAAGACATAAGTGCAGGAAGACGAGCTGTGAATATTGGAAGCACCGCATTGACTGTCTAGCCCAGACACTAACAGTGGCGATGATAACGTTGCCAAAAACCTTCCAGACCCACAGAAATCAGCATTGCCCACGCCGATACTAACGATGCGCCAAACAAGTGAGGCAACGCGCGGACCCCGGAGAGATTGACTGAAGTCCGGCGTTGATTCAGCTTTTGCGATGGTTCTTGCCGCTATGATTCTCCGCTATCAAATTGCGCCATCGCTTGAACGCGTAATGGAAGTCTCTGCTAAAGAAGCTACTGGTGCTCGTATCTGGGCTGGTGTTGGTGGTAAGTAGACTTTCGTCGGGGGAGCAGTGGTCTGTAAGGCTAGCAGGACTAATAAGAAATAGCAAAGTGCTAGGCTCCATAGCAGTCAACCGATATTGAACGGTGCGGGGCACAGCCAGGGCTCGAAAGCCTGCCGGGTGTTCCCAGGCTCTGTCTGTTAGCAGAGCCAACTGATCGGCATCCACCAGTGTCCGAGTGCCAACGGCCGGCGAGCGAGTACTAACCAACGGAGAAGCCCAAAGCGTTAGCTGTGTGTGCACGCACACGGAACGGCGAGGGGCCGGTTCCCTAGATAACTGTGTTCCTAGCTTCCTGGTTTCTTTCTGACTGCCTGCTTGTTGGCTTGCCGGCTGACTGACTGACTCCCAACGGAGCCATCGCGTTCCAGGTAATCGGACTCTTGAGGTTTCCATCCGGCGACGAGAACAGTCTGAGGCACGGCCAGAAGCAGACGCCTGCTGCTTCACCAGCCACCTCCGCAGTCGGCTCCTCCTTCGTCCTCATTGATGCTGCCCACGG
Source organism: Varroa destructor (assembly GCF_002443255.2). Taxonomy (NCBI): domain Eukaryota; kingdom Metazoa; phylum Arthropoda; class Arachnida; order Mesostigmata; family Varroidae; genus Varroa; species Varroa destructor. The sequence continues at coordinate 15,882,564 of NW_019211454.1, read as the reverse complement.
CCGGGCAGTCGGAAAATGCTGGACCTAATGGGGCGAGTGGGCTGCTGCAGGTCCTGCTACATTTTAGTTTAAAACACATCCAGTAAAGGTGACCGCAGCGGTGGCAGCAGCTGATCGACACAACGACCAGTAGTACGTTGTTACTCATTTAGATAGGCAAGAGCTGGTGGAGCTCTAGGCGGCGTTTGGAGCCGAGTTGGGGGGCCCAAAACCCCTCAGGTCGGTACGTCAGGGGTACGGCCCGAATGCGCGGTAGCTGCAGTAATACCTCAGTTTCTTACTGAGCAGCAGGCTATTACAGTTAAAGGGGGCCGGGCTCGTGAGTCACCGCACCTCGACGAGCTTATGAGAGCTTGCTGGCACGTCGAGCCATTGTGTGATCCGTTTGCTTCCCACAAACTTGGCGTGTTATTTTCTCGTTATGCACAATGGCACTCTTGTTCACTATCGCCATCATCGTACCTACAAGCTGTTTTTGCTGATGATTTGCTTTGGTACTTGGGTAAGAAGGGAGCATTCAGCGACCCAGCAAACGGGTCAGGAAACCCACTGGAAGGGTGGCTTACTGGCTTGCGAGTGAAGCCACCTTGGGAGCTCGAATAGGGTTCGAATGGGGCTCCGATGCATGATGTAAGATGCCGGCATGTGTTGAGCACTCGGACGAACCAAAACTTGCGTCGCACGTACGTTGAGAGGGCTGAAGAGCGATCGAGTTGAAAGGATAAAGAATATTGGATTATTAATTGCTGCTATCGCAGCTATCTTCGCTCGAACAAAGTCCTCCGATTAAATATACCAACATGTACATTCTCGGATTGGTGTAGGTGGAAAACCGTTTTCAAAATGAGAGGCCATTTCGCATGGCCTATTAGCCAGACGGTGAAAGCACTGAGTTAAAAAGACGATGTAACAATGAAAAGACCAATCAACAAAAAAAAAAAACACAACTGCTTCGTAAATTATGAGTTCATATTTTTATAGCGCCCTGTACTCCTTAGGTGATTCTCTTTTTCTTTTTTTTTTTTTTTTTCATTTAACGCACGATTATTGGAAGAACATCGAATGCGAAGTTTTTGACAATGAAGATCTTTTCACTTTAAATGATTTCAGGCTCTGTATCACTGCATTGTCTTAGGCGGATTTGTTTATACAGTATGTGCTATTGATAGATGTGCGAGTAATTAGATAAACAACTATAGCGTTCTTTATCGTGTCATGTGTAAAGTTGATTTCGGACGAAAAACTCTCTTGTGAAAAGAACGTCTGCGAAATAAATAGAGTTTATTCTAGAAATAGAAAAACATCCCTATACCACTTAGATTGGCGCTGTTGTTGTCATTGTCATCATTACTGTTATTATCGTAAAGCAGCGGTTAATTCAAAACGCAAACCAATATAAAACACAGTGTTCAATATCTTAGCCAAATTGGACATAGAACATGAGACGTGAAACGTTACATATCTATCGTTAAATATATAATTATAATGAGAGACTTAATAAGAACTTGGTTTAATAGGAAGCTTAAATAATAAGCACTAGAAGAACACTTGGTTTTTTCTAGTTAATGTAGTAACACCTGCTGTATAGATCGAACGCTATCCTTTTTACGTGTATCCTCTAGCCTCAGTGAACGTATGCAAATACTACGATAGTTGTCATAGTTCTAATTGTAGCGTCGTTACCAGATAGAAAGCCTAATCGCTACAAGAACTGCAATTATTATTTTTGTCAGCCACTCTGCAGCTTTCTAAAGTTGTTACCATTATAACCACGATAGAAAACTCTATCCATCGTCGGATATGAGGCCTTGTAACTTATGCGGTTCGATAACAACACTCGATTAGGTCGGCGTTTCATCTTGTCTGTAAGCGCCTCTATGTGTCTAGAAATATCAACGATAATTTCACCTGGTTGTTACAGTCGACATCCCCCCAGCTATCGGCTTTTCATATTACCCCGGCTCTGCTGCATGATCGACCGTTACGAACGCTGAGAACAATCTCGACCGTTTCTTCCATCGCCATCACTACGGTTTCCCTGTGACGTGATGGATATTGCTCGATATAATATGAATCTCTCCCTCTTAACGCTGTCCCAAGCAACTAACCCTGCGTCCAATCCTCCGATCCTTCTCCTCATCCTTTCGTCCTAACTTTCGCTGTCGGCTGCGTCCACCCCCGCTACCGCGTTTGCGTTATCCTTTGGCCCCCCTTTTCTGCCTCTCCCCCTTTACCCATTTTTCTCTTTCCGTGTGATTCAACCATTCGCTGGATCTATTCGCTCCTTTGTGCTGTGTTTTTGACTTCCCTCCACGTACATGTGCCATTCTTGGCACAGTTCGCTTGTAAACTACGAAACGAGCTCGTTCGTCTCTTGGAAGAGGTGAAGGCTACTTTCTCAACAGCATCGTCGTCTTCGGCGATCCTCTGAGAAGCCGATTTCCTTCTACATCGTATCTAATACTAGCCACATTTTCCTTGATGGTGCGACATGTTGGTGCTCGTTATGACGTTCATATAAGAACGACCGAACTGCTGAAACGCGTGCAAGAAGCAAGGCAGTGGGGGCAAGTAAAAAGGAGAAGTAAGGTGCGAACGCAACAAGAGTAGACGAAGTTTCAGGATAGGAATGTGGTAACAGGTCAGGTTTCGCTGTTGCGATTTGCTAACTGTTTGGGTTTCGGGCAGCGCAGCCCGAACCTGATAAACTACTCCTGGCTCCTCTGCGACATAAAATGACGCCCATCGATCCGCATACGCTTCTCATTCGTACTGATAGGATCCATGAGACAGGGGGTACAGAAGGACGAAGTAAGGTTTTGAAAGGTCTGTGGTTCTGCAAACTAGGGACATCTTCGATTCTGGTGTGGGTGCTACAACTGATGTGGAAGGATAAGCATAAAGATAGGCGTAGAGCAAGGGGCGGTATGCAGATGGGTAGCGGAAAAGTAGGCCGGAGAGCGAGTTGAAGCGACTGAACGACAGTAGGGTTCCTTAATTTGCCCGGTGGTGACGAAAATCTTTTTTATACGGAGGGCGACAGCGAAGAGCAGTTGCAGGCCTTCGTGGCTAGCGCGTACTGCGTCGAAGCCCGCAATCGGCTGTATCGACCGTCACCCACGTTACGGATTTCATTCTACTCTTTCTTTTTTTTTTTTTTTCGGGTAGTTAAGTACATAATGAGCCCTTCAAATAGCCAAAGTAATACAACGGTATTTAGTGCTGAGCTACTGTCGATTGATTCAGAAACGAATGGCAAATGGACGTACTTTAACAGCGAGGATTAAATATAACGCAATCACTGTAATAATTACGCTCATTTTTAGCATGCACGGTCATTTGGCATAGCTTCGTTATAACTATTACAAGTACTATTACTATTAAGTTCAGTGCTAGATAGAGAATCTCAATTGGACATTTCATCGCACAGCTGACACTCCTGCAAGAGCGTCATGTCTGTTAGGTGATACATATACACGTTCGCGCGTAGTCTGAACGGGTGAAAAGCTGTTGATGACATTGGAGTCAGAAGGACGAAGACGAAATGACGAAAAAAAGAAGTGCTACAAAGAATGAATGCAATACGCCAAAGAAATGCGGTTCTGCGCAAATTCTCGATGTAATTCAGAACTTAAACATTGAAATATTGAAACAGTAAAGCAACCACGTACTAAGGTGCAACCAAAGAAAGACTATTCAGGGCGCCAACGTCGGCACTAAGATCCCTCAGGCAGTTGTCAGGTACTAAGGGATGCACATTCCGCGTGGAGTTAGACAGAAAAAAAAAAAAGGAAAGAGAAAACGTGTGTTTTGTACCCCGAATAAGCTAGGTAATTTCCTCAGGGGTCTCGTATAGTTTTTATCTAAGAGTTCTGAAGCTTTGGGAATCGGCAACCAGTCAAGGAATGGCGGCCGAGTACTCACGTAGCTACTACAGTTCCGCCTCTCGAACAGCTGCCGTCGGTGTATTGAGTTAGGGTGTATATACGTCGAAAGCGTGAGACGCAGTCTCTAGTGGTGGATATGTTGGCTAGCAATTGCTATAAACACCAAACTCGTTTCGTCGGTTGATGGTAGTCAGCGCTCTATAAGAGCACTAGCGTGTGTATGCGGATCTGCTAGACCTAGAAGCTACAGCCGAATAAGGTGAAAGAGGCCGACGCACACGCTATCAGATGGTTTCAGGAATGATGCGTTTCTTCAGTGCTGCTACTGCCGCTACTTGCGTTCAGCATGAAGGGTGGCGCCTCACCCTCGGCGAAGCACGAGATCCGGCTCGACCTCAGCTCGCTGACCTAACCTAGTAGTGGCGAAGGTGTTAGCTGTTAGAGCTAGTGACGCTGCCACCATTGGCTGGATACCGTGCCGACAGAATTTTCTGGCTGCAAAGCGACTGTTATCAGCGGACAAGGAGAAAGCAATCCTTAGAAAGCTAGTAGAGCTAACCAGCGACCTGAAGCGGAGCCTGAGCCCGATTCTACTTTTGTCTGGATCGGCCTGCAGCAGATGAAGCGCACTATTGCCTGCGAACGAAACCTCTGGCCCACATCCTCGTTATGGGCCAACGGCTAGCAAGCCATATAGAGTAACTTGACAGGCCACAGTAGAAGTAGTAATCAAGCAGACGTTCTAAAAATCGATTTTATCAAACAAGCAGGAGTGACAGCGTGCCCCTGCAAGCTGGCCGCAGGCGCCAGGCCGTACCGTTACCAGATCGGTCGGTACCAGAATTCCGACCTAGACTCCCTTCCGTTGCTCTTCTGATGCTATCACTCCCACGGCCTATACCACTCTTTGCTTAAATGCCTTCTAGCCATTTGCCTCTTGTCTTCCTTGGTATTTTTGAGGGGCGTTCCGCCACAATATACGTACGAACGGTAGCCCAGAACACTTGTTACGTATCGCTGTCCAGAAAGAAACCGTTGCAGAGAGCAGGAAAGCAACGAATGAACGAACGTAGGAAAAGATAAAGGGGACAAAATAAAGCCGAAAAACAACCCGTCGACAGCGCAATATTGCTCAGCTTTTTCGCCATTTCAAGCGACGGGGTCTTGAAGTTCACACTACTTTACCTTTATATGCAAACAAGTTTCTTTCACTAACTACTTATGTGTTTATATATATATATATATACCGAATCGATACTGTGGTCTGTTTGTTGTATAAAAACTGAATGAAATGCAATTTGTTGAATGCGTTAGCAATTGCGGGGTCATGCCGGCATTCGCTGCATATTCGTAGAGGAACTATTAGCAATAGTTATAAAAAAGAGCCGAGATACAAATAACAGCGAAATAGATTTAGAGAGGTATACAAAAAGAAGACGAAATTGATAGCATTAGATTACTCAAATCAACGACCCAGGCCCGCAGCTCACTAGCAGCCCAAGGCAGATGTCATTGGCGTTCTAGATTTTCCCTGTGCTCCTACCGCTCTAACTTTTTTCAATTCAGGAGAACTACTGTCCTTCTCATAGACCCATCACCTTACATAGGAGCTCTCCGACAATACGTTAGCAGATGACAGGAGTGGCAGAGGCATGTCTGTTTGGTAAAAAAAAAACACTTTTTCTCAACTTGACGGGCAGATGGTCGGGTCGAAACGAGAAGGATAGAAAGCTATCCTCTTTCTCTCACCTATACAGGAACCGTGCGAAGGAATAACTTAAAGCTAACTCCACAGTTCAAAACTCTTTAACTACTTGATAGAAGCAGCGTTCCCTGTCGTCGTATTACTACTTCTAGGTCTGCTCCTAGTTCCTCTGATCTCCGCGCTGCGTTGGCCGAGACCAGGTTGGGTATCTCTACCGGGTTCTACACTTTTTCCAGCCCCCTTGGAAGGGTTTGCGGTGCCGGCCGCCAGAGGCGTCCGCCTTAGGCGCGAAAGCACCCTTAACAGTAGCAACAGCAGTAGAAAATGAAAGCCGCGCCGAATAAAACGGAAGACTTTCTGTCGAGAGACAGCAAATCGACGCCGCTTCAGCTAACCAGCCGGTCTACCGGGAAGTTGGGCAACCAGCGAGTAGTCCACTGGACTACACACCCAATCTAAAATTTGTAGCCCGCTCTGCCGTCCTAGAATTCCTTTCGAGTCACCTCTTCTGCAACTAGTCTTAGAGCTTTCCACGGTGCCTCTCTCAAAGTCTCCCTGTTTTTCTTTTTCGATCTCTCCAAGTTATTCACAACTTCCCAGCCCAGATGAATCAGGGTCGACACCGTGCCGTACTTCCTAGCGGTAAGAGTGGATTTAGCTAGGGGAGCAAAGTGAACTAAAGTTCTAGTACTGAAAGCTACAACTGAAGTCGTTGGCACAATGCTAATTCTCTGCAGCGGCAGTGGCGGTAATGGCAGCGGCTGTAATGACCGTGTCTGCCGCTGGGGCAGTCGAGTCTCCTGAGGCAAATCCCTACGATCAGGACCACAAGGCTTATGCCATGGGCACCGATGGACTTGACCCGGTCCATGTCTGTTGCTGCTGCTACAGTTATCATTAGTATTAACAACAGAAGTGGCCGTAGGGACGATAGGTGTGGAACTCTCTGCATTGGTTCGGCACCAATCGAAGGAGTCCTTGGAATCATCTCGCCACCCCAGTAAAGGTTGTCACCATAAACCGCAGACGTAGAATAAGCAGTAACAGCAGCATCATGACCGATTAGCAGTAGTCAGATGATTATTATTATTATTATTCGATTAAACGCAAAGGCAAGATCTACATACGAAGCGGAAAATACATCCCTGTAGATCTGAACTGAGATTTGTCGCAAACTCCAACTCATCGATGTTACCTATCGTAGCAGCCACTACATAATGACGTGGTGGTCGATCTCACACTACCGCGAGCATCTCTACCATGAGTGGCTCTAAAAAGATCGTTAACATTCGAGAAGTCTTTCTAGCACGACGACACTGTTGGCAACGAGTAAGGGGAGGTTGCAGTGATACGCGTTCTGTCGACGGTTTGTGCCGAACCTCGAGTGGCCTGGTCTGCTAAAACTCGCGTACCTGTTCGCGAGCTAGAGCTTCTACGGTACAAGCAGTAGTGGTAGCTGAAGTAGTTAGCAGTGTGCCATCGACGTAAAATTGTTAATGTTCATGTGAATGGCGACGCTGACATAGAGCACTGTTTACCTCTCTGGCGTCTAAAGGCGCATCAAAAAGGACAGAAAGAACGTATACGAGAAAAGGGAGCAAAGAAGAAGTGAGAGCTACTGACGTTGAAACAATGTCGCTAGAGAACGCAGAGCGTCAAAAAATAAAACAACGATCAAATGAATGCTTATTCGACCAATAAGAGACCACGTCCCTGAACGGTGCGCGACGCCCCGCAGTACTGTGCTAAATACTGAGAAGTAGGCTGAGCTCCGCTTTCAAATCAATATGTGTATGTGAGTGGTGGCTAATCGATAGCGAACGCATAGAACCAAACGCGCATCTTTCGCCATTGGAACTGGCTGACAGGACCGACTGTTTTGTGAAACGGACGGCTATGGCTAGTTAGCTAGAAGGACAACTTATTCGGATGATACTCAGGGCTGGTAGAGCCTGCTTTAGCAAGGCCACCTTGGAGCGGAACGAGAAGAAAATGAATACAGCCCCAGACTTATAGTGGATTGTTTAGAAGGGATTTAACTAGGTGCTCCCTAGAACTCGCATGTTTGACAGCCTGGACTTGAACTAAAAATCACGAATTAAAATATCTATTTAAAGA